>NW_024738868.1:237500-265000 GCF_018991925.1 Homarus americanus | reverse complement strand
CAGACGCCATATTTGTTCCATAGATAAGATGAAGATTAATGCTCTCTTGCGTAATTAGTTAGGAAGGAACACTTTATTCCCTGGATGTCGTTTCTCAAGATTTAGTCAAGACAATTTATTCCGTGAAGTCAAAATATAACAAATTTGATACAATATTTCTCTACATTAGCTTAAATTACTCAGTGCATTCTTACTTATTTATTCACAAAGACTAACCCTCGTTACGACCTTTCGATAATCCCAGCCATCGTAAACTACCCTATTAGGTCATTAGTCTTTCATTTCATTATCGCTAACTAAGTAAACATCTCCTGAATAACAATGAATCACTTAACCTGGACTGACTACCTAACCTAACCTAACCTAACCTAACCTAATCATCATCAGTGAATTAATTAAAATTGTCAATTATAGAAAGACATAATCAACAGAACTCCCTCACCTCAACAGTTGAAATACCTACAACAACAACACCACTACCACCACCACCACTACCACCACCACCACCACCACCACTACCACCACCACCAACACCACCACCACCACCACCACCTTCGAGAACTAACAGGCAAACAGACAACTAATCACAGGTAAGAATTTAAAATCCATTAAAAAAAAAAAAAATTCCTATCATAATTTTGTATCAACATCCTGCCACAGTCTACCCCATCAAGCTATCACCAACAGAATGATCTTGATGTAGGGTGAAAAAAACAATAATGAATTTAATTGTAGTTTAAGAAAAAAATGCTGAAAATACAATGACTCAAACCTGTTGTATAAAGCCCTGAAGCTTAGGCACATTGACTGACCACTTGGAGAGGATCAGAGACCTTTAAAATATGATGTTACACGTGGATAATAATAACACTAATAAACAAATAAATGAAAATGTACAAAGAATGGAATAAGACTAAGGCAGAAATGTGATAAATTAAGAGAAATTGACAAAAAATGTGATAGTTTGGGTATTTAATTAGAGAAGAAAGGTGAGTGGTTAATATTAATGGATAAAACTAAAGATAGGAGGAACAAGGGAAGGGAGAGAGTGAGATGGATGGATGGATAGATGGATGGCTGGATGGATGGGATGGATGACTGGATGGATCGGATGGATGGCTGGATGGATGGGATGGATGGCTGGTTAGATGGGATGGATGACTGGATGGATGGGATGGGAAGCTGTAGTCCCTGGAGATGTTACAATATCTGAGTGGGGTTAGGAGAGACTGCACGAATATGATTGGTGGAGAGGGGGCCATCATCACCAACCTTAACCAATAATATTCCTGGTATCAAACATGAGAAATATAGACATCCAATCAAAATCCTTCCTGACAAAGCTACAAAAACGAGATCATAATAAAAGGCAAATTAACCGAACGTAACGTAACCTAACCTAACGTAACCTAACCTAACCTCAACCAACCTCACCTAACCTAACCTCAACCTAATCTAACCTAACCTAACCTAACCTTCAGATATTTCTCATTATGGCAGCGGGTGAGAGAGAAATTATTACAAACATACAACATTTTCACGGTGCCATTCATCACATTCACTGTAAGAAATGTTTATCAATGTGTCTGTCCCTTTACACATCCCAACCCTCACCACCCATGATAAAGATTTATAGTGACAATAAATTAAATGGTGAGTAATATATTGAAGGAGAGTGAGGAAGACATGTTGAGGAAGGGAGGGAGGATTGTGAGAAGGACAGTGAGGGAGAGTGAGGGAGAGTGAGGGAGAGTGAGGAGGAGAGAGAGGAAGACATGTTGAGGAAGGGAGGGAGGATTGTGAGAAGGACAGTGAGGGAGAGTGAGGGAGAGAGGGAGAGTGAGGAGGAGAGAGAGGAAGACATGTTGAGGAAGGGAGGGAGGATTGTGAGAAGGACAGTGAGGGAGAGGAGAAGGAGAGGAGGAGAGAGGAGGAGAGAGAGGAAGACATGTTGAGGAAGGGAGGGAGGATTAGAGAAGGACAGTGAGGGAGAGGGAGGGAGAGGAGGAGGAGAGAGAGGAAGACATGTTAAGGAAGGGAGGGGGAGGATTGTGGGAGAAGGACAGTGAGGGGAGAGGAGAAGGAGAGTGAGGGGAGTGAGGGAGACATGTTGAAGAAGGAAGGGAGGACAGGGAGAAGGACAGGGAGGGGAGAGTGAGAAGGAGAGTGAGGGAGAGTGAGAAGGAAGGGTGAGAGGTAGTAATCAATGTGTGGTCTTGGTAAGCTTTGAGTGTGACGTGACAGCGTGACGTGACAGCGTGACGTGACAGTGTGTGGCGTGACTTATTTGCGTGATACATACAAGATTCGTGACAGCTGAAACGTATGTAATAAGGTTTAGCTACCAGTATATACAGTCACACCTCTCTTTAACGGACTACAGTGAGAGGAAAGTCCGTTATATCGAGGGTATATTAGATGTGAAACCTCCAACTAACGGACTGTATAGAGATGAAAGTCCGTTATATCGAGGGTATATTAGATGTGAAACCTCCAACTAACGGACTGTATAGAGATGAAAATCCATTATATCGAGGGTATATTAGATGTGAAACCTCCAACTAACGGACTGTATAGAGATGAAAGTCCGTTAAACCGAGAATCCGTTAAATGTAAAAACCTCAAATAACGAATTTCATGGCGATAGAAATCAGCTATATGGAAGCTCTTACCGTTATTATCATCATCATCGCCATTTAAATCCTACTTAGTTACATGACCACAGTGTTACCAGACCCCAGTATTTCGCCTCATTACTCTCCCTTGTCTGAACTAAATAACCCGCCCTAGAAATTAATGGTTTAGTTCCTGTATTAATATTTTCATCCTGTTATTAACATTCACATTGTCACATATTTTACAACTGGGATTTTTGTTTTAATGATCTGAATGTCATTGTTTATGTTTTTTGTATTATTTTATTTATTTTAATATTGAGGACGTGCATGCACAGACAGACAGACAGACAGACAGACAGACAGACAGACAGAGAGGCAGACAGACAGACAGAGACATACACACATTTATTTTCTGTTTAAATAAAGTACAAATAAAAGCCTTCAGGACGAAACACACACATATACATAATGTGTATTTGTATGTATGTGTGCGTGTGTGTGTATGTATGTGTGTATGTATGCGTATGTGTAGGTGTGTATGTATATATGTATGTATGTGTAGGTGTGTATGTATATATATGTGTGTGTGTGTTCAAGCTTCTAAATAATTAAACTCTCCGTTATAAGCCATAGAGGTTTTATATCAAGGTGTCCACAGGTAATGACATATATCCATTATACTAAGCGACAAGAAGTCTAAATTAAACGACCCCCGCTAGATACAGGTGTGCGTGGCGCTCTCCCAGGTGTGTTGGGTTACTAGACTGGTTCCATAGACATTCGATCACATCAAGACAGTAACGCTTAGATAGTGTGAATTACTCTAGGTTACATACCTGTAGGAACATCTAAATACAGTGATTAATGGCGCAAAGAGAGAATTAATTGATAAAAAAAGGGGTAATTTATGCATGTGTTGGGAGTACCAGTGAGGATATATCAGCATTCATTATACATTTGTGCTATTTAAAGATCGTATTGCAAAGTAAAACTACAATAAACTACAATACGTTACCATTGTAGTGATCGTTACTGTAATAGCCCTTGAAGGTGTTACTGCTATGTGACTTCATTGTTACTTTATCATCAATTTTTTTTTACCTTCAGAAAGCTCATTGGAGTCTATTAATTAGTCAGTTAAGTTTAGAGGTGTGGAGTCGGGTCAGTCATCCTACCTTAACCCGACTCAAGCTTAGGAGGATAGTGTATATAATTTAAACCTTCATAATGTGTAACAAAGAACCAATGTCTAGTTTTTATATACAATAGATCCCCCCAAAAAGTTTAGTAAATACAGTGTTATTCCTTCGATTTTTCTTGTTTCCTCTCAATAATCACCAAGGTCTCCCGTTTTATATCTGGTAATAAACAGGGAGGTCTTTTGTAGCGAGTGAAGTCCTGGCTACAGTGCTTTCTTGTGGGGTAAAAAAAGCTTTAGTCTACATTATGCTGAGTCTGTACTACTCTTGATGGGCTTTAAGACCTCTCACTACAGATTATAGGACGTATCATCTTATTTACATCACCTATACTTTGTTGGTAGTCATGTTTCCTTCGTAATATTACCAGTTAAACCTCAAGATGATAGTAAGTTTTTGTCATTAAGATATCTAGAGAATCTAAGAGACTCACTATAGGGGAGACTCTTGCCTTATGTGAACCATCAAACACACCCAAGTTTACAATCAGCTGATCTCTGCCATGTAGCCCTAACACACCAAATCAACACCTAACTGAACCCATTAGTGAGTAGATCAGTCTTGTGAACCCAACCTCCCTTCATCTGGGTTCGAGAGCCAGAGACGCTTCCTCACATTCCACAATGAACATAACGTAATAACACTTGAAGCTCTTGGTTGATGTTTCTCCGATTTACACAACCTGTTCTTAGATGTACTTTATTACGATGGGCGAGAACGACACATGAACTCTCTCTCACGTATCAACAAACTCATGAATATTGACAACCGAAAGATGAGATGTGTGTCTATGAACGTCTGTCATATTCCTGTTATCCTTATCTTCAATTCTTATCGTTTTTTCATCTTTAAAATAAAATAAAAACGAAAAAATTACGTCTTAAATGTAGACCCGAAACTTCATGAACCATATGAACCACTGAACGACTCTGAATGAATCACTGAACCCTGAGGCCTCGAAACATACTCGATTCACCCAAGTCATACCCTGAACAAGACATGACACTACAGACCTATAGTTAACTTGATTTAAAACTAATTAACTATATACAACATCATAATATCACATTACGGTTTCTTAGGCACCTTGTAGTACAAATTAAATACCTATAATCACAAGCAACACAAACCAACGTAACTGGGACTTACCTGATTAGATGTGAACTCAGCCAAAATAAAGATCCAGCGTTCGAGCCGACGGTAGGAGCTCCGACTCTCTCCTCCACTGTGATAACATGACTAATGGCTGAACAACACCATCATTTCTTTATATACCTCATGAGTGGTGGGGTCAAATGAGTGTCTATCATCATGTAGATTAATATTGGATTTATTCCGATATATATATAATATATTTTGGTGTCCCTATAATCTGTACAATAAAATAAAATGAGGTTCTATAATAAGTTGCCTTTACAAAGTTTATATACAGAGACTTGTTGTTTAAGAGGGACTCAAGTGTTGTAACTCTGAGGACAACATTACTCTGATGTAGTGAACAATGTTTGGTGTAAACATTTAGCTTATAATAGGAAGAGTTTGTGTTGTGTGAATAGTTAGTATTACCATAACAATTTAATATCGTAATAAACATGTAGTGTTGTCGTAAACATATACTATCATAATAAACATAATTAGTGTTACAGTAAACATTTAGTGTTGTAATAAACACAGAGGAAAGAAGAGACAATTTACTGTTTTGTTGTTGTCTTCTGTAACGAATGAAACAAAAGCAGAATAACAAAAGCAAGTAATTAGTTTTCTTACCAATATATGACTTATCCAAAAACTGATCAATATGTCACTAAGTCATTACCTAATCAGTATTCTAATCGTCAATGGCAGTAGTAATATCACACTCGAACGCATTAGTCCAAGTATCTGTTGTGTTCGTGGTATTTGGGAGTCACACCTTCCGGGTTCCTGTTGCATGGTTGTGATGATGGACGCTGGTTAGGTTAGGTTAGGTTAGGTTAGGTTAGGTTAGGTTAGGTTAGGTTAGGTTAGGTTAGGTTCGGACCTCTGCCCATTAAATCTTACACCCCAGACTCAGTAAATCCCTCTCCTGTATCCTGGTATTAAGAGAAATGTTGAGATGCTTCTGAAATATTTTACCCTGAAGATCCCGAGTTGCTGGAGACTTCTCTGTTATTTCATTGTAAGTTTTTAAGTATATTGGATGTGATGTTAAAGTTGATCCTCGAGGCGGCGAAGGAGGAGTGCTGTTCGTTCCTAGACTCCGGGAAAGTTTGGCTGTTGTCCGTGTCTTTGTCCGTGTACGTCCGTGTCCGTGTCCGTGTCCATGTCCGTAATTTAGTGTGTCTGTCTTATTTACTCTGACATGTGAAACACCTCGTGATATATACCAAGTCTGAGATTCTTCCTTTTTACAGGTAAGGTGATTGAGTTCTTACCTGTCGACGACCTCATCCCCACAGGTATATATATATATGTATTCACTTAGGATTTATAAGACCAACATTCAGGGCTTGAGGGTTGAGATGGATACCTAAAAGGGAATTAAGACTGAAAGAAGGAAGTTCACTGAAGAAAGAAGCACTTGTGGGTTGAAGTCGAGGATTATTTTTCGCTGGTGGTTCATCTGCCTCAATGCTGCACTGATATTTTCTATGACTGGGTTACCTTAGCTTGTGATCTTCGTGGGAGCTTAACTTAAAGACCAGGCTGCCTGTGTATTTCAAGAGGTGATTCCGCGTACCACGTCACTCGCTCACCAGCAGTTCACCGGGACACTCGATTCACCAGCAGTTCTTCCACAAACGGACTGATTCGTTGCGGTGGAAAATGACGATGGTGATGGAGGTAGTATGACTCTGTAAGGCTGGGCGGACCATTAGACCCCCAAGTGTGACTGGATGCGGGGCTCACCTTCACTCTGGGTCGTCAAAGGAGATAGAGATGGATCTTTTCCCCACCGTGGAGATTATCAGGACGTCTTGCTCACTGTGGAAGAGAGTGGACACCTGAAGAAGCAACAGAGCCAAGGTAATGCCAGGCTGAGGTGATAGAGAGGAACCATAAGCGTCTATTATTTATCCTCCTGCTCAACTTCGTCAGGTCAACTGGTTATTGGCCCAAATAACGAGGCTGATATCAACAAGGTCAGTGACTTAGACTCCCAATGGTGTGAAGGTGTTTCAGACAGAGACTCCGGTTCATCTCTCACTCTTACCGCCGCTCTCATACACTCGGCTGATATCTACAAGAGAGTGTACCGTGTGTCCCGTCGACCCAAAGCAATATCCTCAGCTCACTTGACAAACACGCTAATAGTTCTTCAGCCACACGATAAAAGACAAGAGGGGCGACGGGAAAGAACCTGTTAGACACCTTCATGAGAATTAATTTTTGGGGTCATCACTTGATATAAATTTTCCGACTATAAACATGACTTTATTTTCATCATCTGCAGAACAATGACGTAATCAATGCTCTCAGTGTGTTTGTTTGTTTGTTTGTTTGTTTATTTGTTGATGAACTTCCCGGCGCTCTAGAGGACGAACCATAAGGGCGAGAATGTTTATGTTTTTGTGTGAATTTCCCTCTTCACAACATCAAGGTTTAAGTTCTTATGTAAAGCCAGTAACTCATAGCACTCCTCTGTGTGTGTGCGTTTGTGTGTGTGTGTGTGTGTGTATGTGTGTGTGTGTGTGTGTGTGTGTGTGTTTATTTCTTGTTATTGTTTTTGTAGAAGAAAGAAAAACAAAAGAAGATCAGCAAGCGAAGAAGATAATAAACTCATATATTTTCCTGTATATTGTCCCTCGTGTTTTGGCTCCGTTTTCTATTCTAAATAATTATGTAGCGTAAAGAGATCCCTAATTATACGTTGCTAACTCGTGTACACACCAAAAGCAATTATAGAACAAAACAAAACAAAATAATAATTGAATCTATATACGGCTGGTAAATAACAAAGCAATTATTACTAAACTGTAACAATAATTTTGTATTCTGTATGTTAATATAATTACTGTAACATAATAGCTACATGCTGAAGATAAAAAATACAGTTCTTGCATCTTTATGTATTAAGCTGTATTTCCACCGGATAACTGAACAATTATACAAAGATTATACACGATTGCATTCCGTCTTCGTTGGGAAATAACTAATAAGGTAACGTAGAGATATTTATATAATCCCCTACTCTGTGCGTTAATTTTCCTTGGCATGTTTTTAATAAGAATTCGCTGAGACGACTCCAATGTTGTATTCAGTTACGGTAAAAGGAAGCGGTAATCTTTCTCTTTTCCCAAACAACAGCAAGAATTTCACCCTCTGTAGCACCTAGGTAGGGAGGGAGGGTGAGGGAAAGAGGAAGGAGGGAGGGCGGGAATGTGAGGGAGGCAGGTTGGGTGAAGGAGGACGAGTGAGTGAGTGAGTGAGTGAGTGAGTGAATATAACTTCATTAACTCCGAGAAAAGGATCTTCTAGTGAACTCTGCCACACACAAGTCGAAATAAACTTAGGAAACGAAGGCTTCTACTGCTCTGGGTATTAACCGGAGAGGGAGGGAGGGAGGGAGGGTAAGGTAGGTTAAAAAGGCTTAGTTAGAGACCATTTGTGTTCATAATGGTTATGGTATGCAGTGAAACTCTTGCCTAACTTCCGCATGGGGGAGTGGGAGGAAGGTGGAGGGGGAAGGGGGAGGTGAAGAAGAGGGAACAGGGGGAGGGGTAGGGGTGGAGAGGGGAAAGGCCTGGCAGGGAGGTGAAGGAGTAGAGTCAGGGGGGTGAAGGGAAGGGATGAGGGGGAGGGGAAGGTAAAAGATGAAGGGGAGTTAAGAACGAAAGGGGTAGGGGAAGGAGTGTAGTGGGGAAGGGAGACGGAGTAAAGGGGGAGAGGGGGGAAGAAAGTGAGGAATAAATAAAGATGGAGGAAGGTGTATAAGAGGGAAAACTCGAGGAAACTTGTCAAATTACCTGTAAAAAAAATATATTATCTCCTTCACCAAGTAATTAGAGTGAGTGTAAGTCCGCCATAACCCTTATCAACACAAAACTGGAACTTGTCGGATTATTCATAGCACGGAGGTCAAACTTGCCGGCGATGTGGCATTAATGTCTGAGTGAAGGTGTTGGGTGGGCGGGATGGGTGGGAGGATGAGCAACGTAGGTGTAGGGATGGGTGGGAGGATGAGAACAGAGGTGTGAAGGATGGAGTGGGAGGATGAGAACGTGGGTGTGGGATGGGTGAAGATGAGGAACGGAGAGTATAGGGATGGGTGGGAGGATGAGGAACGGAGGTGTAGGGATGGGTGGGAGGATGAGCAACGGAGGTGTAGGGATGGGTGGGAGGATGAGGAACAGAGGTGTAGGGATGAGTGGGATGGAGAAAGATGAAAGAGGATTGGATGAGGTGAAGGAGGAGGAGTGTGGGGAGTAAAGTGGAAAAAGAAAAAGGAGGACAGAAGAAGGAGAGAGAGAGTGGGGAGGGAAACATTCAGAAGGTGGTGTGGGAGAAGAGAGAGAGGAAGAGGGGGAGAGGGAAGGAGGGAAGGAGGGAAGGAACACTCAGAATGTGGTGTGGGTCATAGCTACACATCACGGGGGCAAAGCCTTCCTATCCCTCCTTTTTTTTCCGGGTAATGTAACTCCAGATGGCTTCTGGTCGGCGGAAGACGAGAATTAAAGCTTCTTAACTCTGTCAGTGGTTTACTAGCCGCCAGAAGCCCTCGGGGGAAACTATCTACTGCTGGCACCGTTTAAAGGATCATTCCCCGAGCCATTCCGGGATACGAACAGCGGGGCCTTAGAACGATAATGACTTTGCGCCACGGGTTCTTGCTTATCCGGCAATGAAAACCTATTGTGGAGATATTCGCGGAGAATTGTTCGGTTAATGAGGGCATACGGACGTGGCTCAGTTTATGTGGTCTTGATATAGCGAGGCAGAGAGGCTGGGGGGAGCTTATCTTATTGTGTTTGGCAGCATGAGGCAAGATAATAGTGTGTGTGTGTGTGTATAACTATCTTATATACATACATACATACATATATACATACATACATACATACATACATACATACATACATACATACATACATACATACATACATACATACATACATACACACATACATACATACATACATACATACATACATACATACATACATACATACATACATACAACATAGCAATATACAGATTCATCATAGAGAAAGACCGCCCCAGAGCTGTTTGTAAGACGGCTTAAACTGCAATTTGGAACAGGGGAAAAAATCAGCAGTTTTACAAATTTGTCCCTAAAAGGTTTGGTTGACGTAGGCAGAGGGTGGGAGTCTCTTGTGGGAGATGAGATAACAAGATCTAGGAGGGAGGGAGGGAGAGAGGGAGAGAGGGAGAGAGGGAGAGAGGGAGGGAGGTGGTCTTTAATCTGACGATGTGTGTGTGTGTGTGTGTGTGTGTGTGTGTGTGTGTGTGTGTGTGTGTGTGTGTGTGTGTGTGTATGTGTGTGTGTGATATTTCTTGTTTCTATACTTTAATATACGAACCTGGAACAGAATCTGGATTTTACTATTACAACTGGGATTAGGTTAGGTTAGGTTAGGTTAGGTTAGGTTAGGTTAGGTTAGGTTAGGTTAGGAATCACGCTGCTGAATACTTACGACTATTCTTCAGTAGAGAGGATTACTGACTCGGATATATCATGTGTCGACTGTTTCTACACTGCTATTGTTTTAAAGTGTCTGTATGAGGACTTGTTTGTATTGAGTGTTTGTATTTGTGTTTATCCCCGTGTTTGTATTGAGTGTTTGTATTTGTGTTTATCCCTGTGTTTGTATTGAGTGTTTGTATTTGTGTTTATCCTCGTGTTTGTATTGAGTGTTTGTATTTGTGTTTATCCCTGTGTTTGTATTGAGTGTTTGTATTTGTGTTTATCCCTGTGTTTGTATTGGGTGTTTGTATTTGTGTTTATCCTTGTGTTTGTATTGAGTGTTTGTATTTGTGTTTATCCTCGTGTTTTAACATTGAGTGTTTTGTATTTGTGTTTATCCCTCGTGTTTGTATTGGGTGTTTTGTATTTTGTGTTTCTCCACCATGTTTTGTGATAGTGTTGTATTTGTGTTTATCCCTGTGTTTGTATTAGTGTTTGTGTTGTGTTTATCTATGTTTATATTGGGTGTTTGTATTTATGTTTATCCTATCTGAGTGTTTGTAGTGTGTTTATCCCCTGTGTTTGTATTGGGTGTTTGTGTTGTGTTTATCCTGTATATGTTTATATTTGGTCTGTTTGTATTTGTGTTTATCAATAATGTTTGTATTAGATTGTTTGTATTTGTGTTTATCCTATATTTGTATTGGGTGTTTGTATTTGTGTTTATCCATGTGTTTTGTATTAGTGTTTGTATTTATTGTTTTTATCCTGTGTTTTATATTAGTGTTTGTATTTGTTGTTTTTTCCTGTGTTTGTATTGAGTGTTTGTATTTGTGTTTATCCCTGTGTTTGTATTGGGTGTTTGTATTTGTGTTTATCCCTGTGTTTGTATTGAGTGTTTGTATTTGTGTTTATCCCTGTGTTTGTATTGTGTGTTTGTATTTGTGTTTATCCCTGTGTTTGTATTGAGTGTTTGTATTTGTGTTTATCCCTGTGTTTGTATTGAGTGTTTGTATTTGTGTTTATCCCTGTGTTTGTATTGAGTGTTTGTATTTGTGTTTATCCCTGTGTTTGTATTGAGTGTTTGTATTTGTGTTTATCCCTGTGTTTGTATTGAGTGTTTGTATTTGTGTTTGTCCTCTGTGTTTGTATTGAGTGTTTGTATTTGTGTTTATCCCTGTGTTTGTATTGAGTGTTTGTATTTGTGTTTATCCCTGTGTTTGTATTGAGTGTTTGTATTTGTGTTTATTGAGTGTTTGTATTGTGTTCATCCCTGTGTTTGTATTGAGTGTTTGTATTTGTGTTTATCCCTGTGTTTGTATTGAGTGTTTGTATTTGTGTTTATCCCTGTGTTTGTATTGAGTGTTTGTATTTGCACTTATGATTGTATCTCTGAGTTTGCTTCTCTATATCGTACGGAGTGTTGGTCTGAGAGAGAAAGAAAGAAAGAAAGAAAGAAAGAAAGAAAGAAAGAGAGAAAGAAAGAAAGAAAGAAAGAAAGAAAGAAAGAAAGAAAGAAAGAAAGAAAGAAAGAAAGAAAGAAAGAAAGATGAACACCGAAACACAACTAGTCTCAATCTTCCCTCTAGTCTAGATCAACAGATTACTATTTAAAACTCAACCACGTCTTATAAAAATGAGAAAACACACACACACACACACACACACACACACACACACACACACACACACACACACACACACACACACACACACACACACACACACACACACACACACACACACACACACTACCATAACCCACTGATCAAAAAAACTTAAGGCTTGAAAATTTCCATAATGCATCGTTTTATCACCATTGGTTGCATGTTGTGTCGCAAGTAACTACATTTCACGGCTCTTTACGCTTGTGTTTATATCTTGTCGAATATTGATTCTTTGTGCCCCGCCAAGCTACAGTTTACCAGAGAAAACTGAGTTGGATGGAGAACTGATGTAGTGTAATGTGTGAGGCGTGATGGTACACTCGTTTAGTTGATAGGGAGATAAATTATTTATTGTTGTTTTTTTACGATTATTTATTTTTGTTTTTGTGTAAATTCATGTGTTTTTAATATGATTCAATGTGTGTGTGTGTGTGTGTGTGTGTGTGTGTGTGTGTGTGTGTGTATACAAGTTACTCTACACGAAAGGGTTTTGATTACACTTAAAACGGAAAAATAGATGTTTTATACCTGTGGTGGATGATATATGTGTGTCGTCATTAATCTCTGAGGCAGATACTTGTACACGTGTAAAACAGGACACCTACATGAATCATCAGTTGGTAGTGCATGTTGTTGTTGTTCTTGTGTGTGTGTGTGTGTGTGTGTGTGTGTGTGTGTGTGTGTGTGTGTGTGTGTGTGTGTGTGTGCGTGTAGTTTTTGTTTGTGTTGTTGTTTTTCTTGTACTACTGGTGTTGTTGATGTTATTATTGCAATATTGTTGTTATTGTTTTTTGTTGTTGTCGCCATTATAATTGTTGTTATTTCTGTGTTGTTTTTGTTGCATTGCAGTTGTGTTATTGTTGTTATTGGTGTTGTTATTGTTGTTGTGTTGTTGTTATTGTTATTAGTTACACCTAATTACGTCACTAACCTTCATCATAATCATCTGAAACAGGAATACTATAACCTAACCAAACTACCCTTCAACCAATCCAACTCAACTAACTCAACCAATGATAGATTAAAAATTCATCTTTAATTCCCAATCTAACTAATAACTTGAATCCACAATATATAGTAAATCCACACCATAAAATCCTAAATTACTCAAGATACCGTCTGTAGCGTGTGGGCCTGGGAACTAATTCACACAGCTCGTTATAGTCTCTTTTAACAATAGACTCAATGTAAAAGAAAATTATAACACCTTGGGTACGTGAATGGGTAGGAGATATGTATCTATATTTCATTCGTGTTTCTCTCTCAATTATGGGGTTCAGGTGAGACAGAAACCGAAAGGAAAGAGGGAGGAATGAGAAGAAAAGGAGAATAATTGAAGACAGAGGGAGAGGAAGAGGATAAAGGTAATATAATAGAAAAGATAAGACTACGAGGTTTATACATGAATAATACACGTCTATTTACCCTAACAACAACAAGGTGTCATTACTAATCACCTGCTATTAGTAACCAGGTGTAGTGTTATACTGTGGTCATTTGTCAACACTAAATACCACTCAAACTTAAGACTTCACCACTACACTACATCGAGGGAGGAACTAACATACTCTGACTAATACTTATTCGAGTATAACCTTGACCTTTTGGACATTTGAGGAATAAATCAGAGCCTCAAGATCAAAAGGACATTTACGTGAATTAATTAACCACAAAATATTTACCATTTATCATTATTAGGTCTTATATCTGTCAAAGTCATTATCATTACTAGGTCTTATATCTGTCAAAGTCATTATCATTACTAGGTCTTATATCTGTCAAAGTCATTATCATTACTAGGTCTTATATCTGTCAAAGTCATTATCATTACTAGGTCTTATATCTGTCAAAGTCATTATCATTACTAGGTCTTATATCTGTCAAAGTCATTATCATTATTAGGTCTTATATCTGTCAAAGTCATTATCATTACTAGGTCTTATATCTGTCAAAGTCATTATCATTATTAAGTCTTATGTCTAGGGTCAATTACATCAATAAAATATAACTTTATCCACCAGTAAGTTATATTATTGCAAGAAAATGGTTAAAGTTATGTGAAATATTGTTAGGGTAAAAGTCACACGAGTAGATTGGAGAAACAAGAGATTAAATGATTGATTACTTGTTTTCTTTTGTTTTCTTTTGTTTTTGTTTCGGTTTTTTTTATTTCTTTATTTATTTGTTGTTGTTGTTGTGAGTGTTAGATCAATCACACCTGATAAAATACTGGTAAAAATATAAGACATATTGGTGAGATTTATATACGTGTGTGTGTGTGTGTGTGTGTGTGTGTGTGTGTGTGTGTGTGTGTGTGTGTGTTGTGGTGTGTGTGTGTGTGTGTGTGTGTGTGTCTGTGTGTGTGTGTATGTGTGTGTGTGTGTGTGTGTGTGTGTGTGTGTGTGTGTTGTGTGTGTGTGTGTGTGTCTGTGTGTGTGTATGTGTGTGTGTGTGTGTGTGTGTGTGTGTGTGTGTGTGTGTGAGTGTGTGTGTGTGTGTTTCCTTGTGCCCTATGTGTGTGAAGTCTACCTTGTACCCTATGCGTGTGTGAGTCTACTCCTTAGAAATTTGTGTGTGTGGGTCTACATGTCCCTATGTGTGGGTCTACGCTTTTTAACAATGGTGTACCTTGTGCCCTGCATGTGAAGTCTACCTTGTACCCTATGTGTGTTGAGTCTGCTTGTACCCTGTGTGTGAGGTCTACCTTGTCCCTTTATGTGTGGGGTCTACCTTGTACCCCTATGTGTGTGTGAGTCTACCTTGCAGCCCCTATGTGTGTGAGGTCTACCTTGTAACTTATGGGTGTGTGGGGTCTGCGCTTTGCTGTTGGTGAGGTCTGCTTTGTACCCCATGTTGGTCACGCTTATGCGTGTGTGGAGTCTACTGTACTGTGTGTGAGAGTCTACCTGTACTGTGTGTGTGAGGTCTACTGTGCAGTGTGTGAGGTGCCCTATATTGTGGTCTACCTTATTTTCCCTATGCGTGTGTGAGTCCTTTGCCCCTAGTATGTGTGTTGAGTCTACCTTGTGCTGTGTGTTGAGGTCTGTACCCCTATGTGTGTGAGTCCTTGTATGCTGTGTGTGAGAGTCTATGTCCCAATATGTGTGTGAGTCTACTTGTGACTTATGCGTGTGTAGTTTATCTTGTGTGTGAGAGTCTATGTACCCTATGCGTGTTGGGTTACCTTGTTGTACCCTATGTTTGTAGTCTAATGTTTGTGCCCTATGCGTGTTGTGAGTCTGCCTTGTACCCTGTGTGTGGGTCTGCAACTTGCCCTTATGTTGTGTGGTTGCACATGTACCCTGTGTGTGTGGAGTCTGTACTTGCCCTATGTTGAGGTCTGCCTTGGCCGTGGTGTGGGTCTGTACCCTATGTGTGTGTGGAGTCTACTGTGTGTGAGAGTACCTTGTGCCCTATGCGTGTGTGGTCTGCTGTGCCTATGTTGAGTTGTTATGTGTGGGTCTGCATGTAATCCTATGGGTGTGTGGAGTCTACCTTTGTTACCCTATGTGTGTGAGTCTACCTTGTACCCTGTGTGTGAGGGGGTCTACCTTGTACTATGTGTGTGGAGTTCACCTTGTACCTATGTGTGATGAGTCTACCTTGTGCCCTATGTGTGTGTGAGTCTGCTTGTGCCCTGTGTGTGAGAGTCCTGTATTCCTATGTGTGAGTCTGCTGCTGTACCCTATGTGTGTGTGGTCTGTGCCTTGTATGTGTGTGGTCTGCCTTTGTATATGTGTGTAGTCTATGTACCCTATGTCTATGTACCTATGTGTGTGGTCTGTACCCCTATGTGTGGTGTGTACCCTATGCGTGTGTGAGTCTACCTTGCTTATGCGTGTGAGTCTACTTGTACTTATGTGTTGGTTGAGTCTTACCTTGTGCCCTATGTTGTGTGAGTCTACCTTACATTTTGCACTTGTTGTTATTGTTGGTCTACCTTGTTGCCCTATGTGTGTGGAGTCTCACTTGTACCTATTTGTGTGAGTCTACCTTGTACCTTATGTGTGTGAGTCTACCTTGTACCCTATGTGTGTGATCTGCCTTGTAAACTATGTTTTGTGTGAGTCCTTTTTTACCTATGTGTGTGGGTCTGTGGCCCTTTATGTGTGTGGGTCTGCTTGGAAATTCTGTGTGTGTGGTCTACTTGTACTTATGTGTGTGAGAGTCTGCCTTGTGCCCTATGTGTGAGTCTGTGCACCCTATGTGTGTGTGAGTCTGCCTTACCCTATTGTGTGTGGTCTACCTTGTACCATGTGTGTGGTCTACCTTGTACCCTATGTGTGTGAGAGTCTCAGCCTTGCTATGTGTGTGAGTCTGCCCTATGTGTGTTGAGGTCTACCTTGTGCCCTATGTGTTTGTGAGTCTGTGCCCTATGTGTGTGTGTGAGTCTACTTGTGCACTGTGTGGTCTACCTTGTGCCCTATGTGTGTGAGAGTCTACCTATACCCTATGTGTGTGTGGAGTCTACCTTGTACCCTATGTGTGTGTGGGTCTGCTTGTCACCCTATGTGTGTGTGAGTCTACCTTGTACCCTATGTGTGTGTGAGTCTACCTTGCCCCTATAGTGTGTGAGTCTGTGTACTGTGTGTGTGAGTCTACCTTGTACCCTATGTGTGTGAGAACCTGCCTTGTGCCTATGTGTGTGAGTCTACCTTGTGCCCTATGCGTGTGTGAGTCTACCTTGTACCCTATGTGTGAGTCTGCCTTGTACCCTATGTGTGTGGAGTCTACCTTCACCCTATGCGTGTGTGTGGGTCTACTCTTGTACCCTATGTTGTGGTCTCTGCTTGTACCCTGTGTGTGTGGAGTCTGCTTATGCGTGTGAGTCTACCTTGTCCCTTGCCCCTATGTGTGTGAGTCTGCATGCCTTATTGTGTGTGAGTCTACCTTGTGCCCCCTATGTGTGTGAGTCTGCACCCTATGTGTGTGGAGCCTTGTACTATGTGTGTGAGGTCTACCTTGTACCCTATGTGTGTGGTCTACCTTGTACCCTTATGTGTGTGTGGGTCTGCCTTGTGCCCTATGTGTGGTCTGCCTTGTACCCTATGTGTGTGTGGAGTCTACCTTGTACCCCTATGTTCGTGTGGTCTTTGCACCCTATGTGTGTGGAGTCTACCTTTGTGCCTATGTGTGTGAGGTCTGCATTTGTTGCACCCCTGTGTTGTGTGTGGTCTGCCTTCCCTATGTGTGTGAGTCTGTATTGCCTGTGTGTGTGAGTCTGTACCCCCTATGTGTGTGAGTCTGTACCCCTATGGTGTGTGAGTCTACTGTTGCTGTGTGTGAGAGTCTACCTTGTACCCTAGTGTTGGTGAGTCTACCTTGTACTATGTGTGTGAGAGTCTACCTTGTACTGTGTGTGTGGGTCTCTGTGCACCCTATGTGTGTGGAGTCTACCTTGTACCCTATGTGTGTGTGTGAGTCTACCTTGTACCCTTTGTGTGTTGGTAGTCTACCTTGTACTGTATGTGGTGTGTAGCCACCCTATGTGTGTGTGAGTCTACCACTGTGTGTGGTCTACTTGTGCCTGTGTGTGTGAGTCTACCCCTATGCGTGTGTGGTCTGTGCTGTGTGTGAGAGTCTGTACCCTATGTGTGTGAGTCTACCTTGGCACCCTATGTGTGTGTGGTCTGCCTTGTACCCTATGTGTGTGAGAGTCTACCTTGTACCCTATGTGTGTGTGAGTCTGTACCCTATGTGTGTGTGAGTCTACCTTGTACCCTATGTGTGAGGTCTACCTTGTACCTATGTGTGTGTGAGTCTACCTTGTGCTGTGTGTGAGGGTTTACTTGTACCCTATGTGTGTGAGGTCTCTTCCAGCCCTATGTGTGTGTGAGATTCCACCTGTATTGTGTGTGAGTCTACCTTGTACCCTATGTGTTGGTCTGTGTGCCTTTATATGTGTGTGAGTCTACATGTGCACGTATTGTGAGAGTTTGCCTAGCCCCTATGTGTGTGAGAGTCTGCACTTGTACCCTATGTGTGTGAGTCTACCTTGTACCTATGCGTGTGTGGAGTCTACCTTGTACCCTATGTGTGTGAGTCTACTCTTGTACCCTATGTGTGTGTGAGTCTACCTTGTACCCTATGCGTGTGTGAGTCTACCTTGTACCCTATGTGTGTGAGTCTACCTTGTACTGTGTGTGAGAGTCTACCTTGTACCCTATGTGTGTGAGGTCTACCTTGTACCCTATGTGTGTGAGTCTACCTTGTGTACCCTGTGTGTGTTTGGTATTTACTGCCTGGAATGTTAAGAATAGTTTGCATGCACTATATTGGAGCTCTAGCTGTCTATATACAGTAGGTAGGAACGTGTGCTGTGAGAGAGAGAGAGAAGTAGAATTAGTAAACGGTGCTTAATAACCCTGGTAATTATTTAGAATTCTTCAATAGAAACGACAGACAGACAGACAGACAGACAGATACAAGGGTCGAATGGTTACAACAGGTTATTGATGGACAGTTCACTGGGATAGCAGGAGAGCTCAGTGAGACCATCTGTACACGGTCGAAGAACACACACACACACATACACACACACACATACACACACATACACACACACACACACACACATATATATACAACACACGGAAGGGTGAGCTGCAGGCAATATAATGTTAGGTTAACGAAACGTAAACAAACCCATAGCTCACACAAGTCGATTCTGTGTGTGTGTGTGTGTGTGTGTGTGTGTGTGTGTGTGTGTGTGTGTGTGTGTGTGTGTGTGTGGTGTGTGTGTGCATGTTTTCCTCTGTGTGAATGTATATCTGTGTAATATAGTGTATGTAAGTGTATGTATATGTTTATGTATGCATGTATATATGTAGGCCTATGTATATATGTAGGCCTATGTATATATGTAGGCCCATATACTCCCGTAACCTCAACTAAAATAACGTATCTAACTTAAACTACAGTCTCAAGCCAGAACAGCCGCCATATTTACATCGTAAGATAATTAAGATAACTTATAAATACCTTAACATCTGCAGGTAGTGATGATATTAAGCGTAGGAGAGCGTGAGAATAAACGCCGCTGAGACAAACGAAATGTTGCTGTGTGTATTGTGAGGAGAGATTAATGTTTAGGCATAGATTGTTATTGTTTATTGGGTCTCTCTCTCTCTCTCTCTCCTCTCTCTCTCTCTCTCTCTCTCTCTCTTTCCCCCCTCTTCCTCCTGTCTCTCACCCTTCCTCCTCCTGTCTCTCACCTTCCTCCTCCTCTCTCACCCCTTCCTCCTCCTGTCTCTCACCCCTTCCTCTCTCTCTCTCTCTCACCCCTTCCTCCTCCTGTCTCTCACCCCTTCCTCCTCCTGTCTCTCACCCCTTCCTCCTCCTGTCTCTCCTCCTTCCTCTCTGTTCCCCTTCTCCTCCTGTCTCTCCCCCTTCCTCCTCCTGTCTCTCACCCTTCCTCCTCCTGTCTCTACCCCTTCTTCCTCCTGTCTCTCACCCCTTCTTCCTCCTGTCTCTCACCCCTTCCTCCTCCTGTCTCCCACCCCTTCCTCCTCCTGTCTCTCACCCCTTCCTCCTCCTGTCTCCCACCCCTTCCTCCTCCTGTCTCCCACCCCTTCCTCCTTTTCCTGTCTCTCACCCCTTCCTCCTCCTGTTCTCACCCTTCCTCTCCGTCTCTCCACCCCTTCCTCCTCCTGTCTCTCACCCCTTCCTCCTCCTGTCTCTCACCCCTTCCTCCTCCTGTCTCTCACCCCTTCCTCCTCCTGTCTCTCACCCCTTCTCCTCCTGTCTCTCACCCCTTCCTCCTCCTGTCTCTCACCCCTTCCTCCTCCTGTCTCTCACCCCTTCCTCCTCCTCTCTCACCCCTTAAATGCATCACTCTCACCGCCACCTGTGTACAACATTACCATAACCAGATACTGTCAGTCTCTCTCGCTAAGATTACGTCAATTCCCCGCTCTTACACAGGCTGTATGAGATCAACGCTGAGGGAGTTAGCGAATGACCTTCCACTCTCACGAAAAAGACGAATATGTTTGTGATATAAGAGTCTATTGAGGGATTGTTATGTGTTAAGAGCCTATTGAGGGATTGTTTATGTGTTAAGAGTGTATTGAGGGATTGTTATGTGTTAAGGGTCTATTGAGGGATTGTTATGTGTTAAGAGTCTATTGAGGGATTGTTATGTGTTAAGAGTCTATTGAGGGATTGTTTGTGATGTAAGAGTCTATTGAGGGATTGTTATGTGTTAAGAGTCTATTGAGGGATTGTTTGTGATGTAAGAGTCTATTGAGGGATTGTTTGTGATGTAAGAGTTTATTGAGGGATTGTTATGTGTTAAGAGTCTATTGAGGATTGTTGTGTGTTAGAGGTCTATTGAGGGATTGTTATGTTAAAGTCTATTGAGGGATTGTTATGTGTTAAGAGTCTATTGAGGGATTGTTATGTGTTAAGAGTCTATTGAGGGATTGTTATGTGTTAAGAGTCTATTGAGGGATTGTTATGTGTTAAGAGTCTATTGAGGGATTGTTTGTGATGTAAGAGTCTATTGAGGGATTGTTATTGTGTTAAGGGTATTGAGGGATTGTTTATGTGTTATGGTGTATTGGGTGATTGTATTATGTGTTATGGGGCATTGAGGGATTGTTATGTGTTAAGAGTCTATTGAGGGATTGTTATGTGTTAAGAGTCTATTGAGGGATTGTTATGTGTTAAGAGTCTATTGAGGGATTGTTATGTGTTAAGAGTCTATTGAGGGATTGTTTGTGATGTAAGAGTCTATTGAGGGATTGTTATTGTGTTAAGGGTATTGAGGGATTGTTTATGTGTTATGGTGTATTGGGTGATTGTATTATGTGTTATGGGGCATTGAGGGATTGTAATAGAATGTGTTATATTATTAAGGGGTATTAGGGACTGGTATGTGTTATGGGGCATTGAGAGATTGCTTACAAATTCGCTTCCCAGGGCTTAATGACTTAGATAATTGACCTTAATGATAGAAATAATGATGATGAAGGAACAAAAGATTATTTACTATGAAAAATAAAAAAGATGTTTAGTAAATTTGTGATAATAAAACCCTTTGAAATTATTAACTATAAATTAACGTTCTTTCAGAGATAACGAATGAGAACGTCGATGAACATTACCTTGAACGAATGTATAAATTATCATTCACTTGCGTTAAATAATACCACTCTATAATTTCATTGCATGGTTGGTATAATTAAGAAAATAAATAATCATGTCACTGAGGCGTGAGATCTCCAAACTGAGCGGTATATTTATTAATTTTTTTTTCATTATTTGATCAACCATAAAATGTACCAGTGATATGTATTGCTAACTAGATGGTCGTTCATATACATAGATATTTATTAAACCATGCGTAAATACTATTCAAATTTTAGCGTTTTAATCTTTGTTTTCAGCTGCGGGACACACACACACACACACACATACACACACACACACACACACACACACACACACAGAACAATCCATAAGTTGTTTTCTGTGTGTCTGTGTGTATATATATATATTATTTTACTACCTCTCTTTTTTAACTAATTCTGTATACAATTTTCTTGTAATCTTTTGACTTCTTTTATATTATTTTTCTTTTTACTTTGGTATTTTATGCGTTATTTTTCCAAGTGTGTTTTATCATTCTTGTTTTTATCCTAAGTTGTCATTTTTATTGTTTTTTAATCAGCGTTCAGGGCCGGTAATGGTGACTGGATAACTGGGCCCTAGTTCTAATAGACCCAAGTCCTAATGGGCCCAAATCCTATTGGAGTCTATTTTTAATAAGTCTCAGGTCTGATTTGTCTCAGTGTGAATGGGTTCTAATCCTGATGGGGTCTAATCCTACTTGACCCTAATCCTAATGAACTCTAATCCTCCTGTATCCTAATCCTCAAGTGTGAATGGGGTCTAATCTCACTTAATTGACTCCAATCCTGATGAGCCGAAGTCCAAATGAGACCCAATCTTAATGGTTAGGTTAGGTTAGGTTAGGTTAGGTTAGGTTAAGTTACGTTAGGTTCGGTTAGGTTAAGTTAGGTTAGGTTAGGTTAGGTGTTGTAGGGGTGTTGTGCTGGTGTTGTGTACTTGTGGTGGTGGTGTGGTGTTGTGAAGTTGTTGTTCTGGTAGTTCTGGTTGTGGTGTTGTGGTGGTGTTATGGTGTTGTGGTGTTCTCTATCACAATCCCTATAGCTACTAAGGGTCAAGAGGTCAAAGTTCAAGGTCACAATTATCGCCCGATAGTAGATGGCACCATTCTCGATTGCCAGTACCTAACGATAACACCTATTATCTGGCATAGGATCTACAATACCTTTATACCACACCAATACAACACAGGACTGACAAACTGCTGTGTATTTATGTCTCTGTAGTGTCTAGGTACAGTTCTACATAGGTTTAAGAATCACCTTTTACGATACTGTATTACTATCCCATGAGAATTACTGTACCTGTATTTTGTATCTAAATCTCTACCTGTGCTGATATTTCTGTATATATTTTAGTGGGGGTCTGAGTCAGGCCCTGAGCATGGGAGTGTGTCAGCATAAGAGGAGCCACGCATGCCCCCTTCCCCTTCCTCCTCCCCTCCTTCCCCCTCCCCTCCCCCTTCCCCCCTCCCCTGCCCCCCCCCCTCCAGATGGTGAGGAACTCTCTCTCTCGGACGCTGACAAATCTGGTAGAAACCACGACCAAGCGAAACCGAATTTTCCACTAAATTTACTCTAAGATTCCAGATGTTTTTCGGTGACTTCCTTTTCCTTAGATCCATTTTCTCTTATATATTTTTTTAGCTTCCTCGACTGTCAGGATCATTAGGTCTTACTTCTTATCATAAACAACTAACAAAAGTTCCAATATTATATCCAAATTTCTCTTTTTCTTGATTCTGTTTTAGATGTTTCAAGTATTAGTTAATTTTTAATGCTGAGTTGTTGTTGTTGATGGTATAATGTGTCACTGAGCTTTAATAACTAAGGTTTACCATCACATAGAGTTAAATACTACACTTAACATTATTACAATCCAAGAGATATAAACATTCCTATTGTAAACATTGTGTTATTTTCAGATACAATTTTACTGATACTGTATATTTTTCGAGTATTTTCACATTTTCTTAAGTAAAACCTGCACGCATAGTGTCTACAGGAGAGCTATATCCTACCTACAGTACCATGCTAGTCTACAGTATCACTCTACAGATATCAAGCTTCGGCAACACTACATAACACAAATCCCAAACTTGACTACAGAATCACGAAGTTTCTATAAAAAAGAGAGATCTATGAAGTTAGCTACAGAGGGGGTTGCTGGCCTCCCTTGTCACACACACACACACACACACACACACACACACACACACACACACACACACACATGTATACAAAGTGAATCCTCAACCTCCACAGTAATTAGGAAGCTTCACACTATTTCACTATGTACAGTATACCAAATTGATTCTGCTGATCTGATTATACACTGATTATACATACACCATTACGCCTGGAAAACTACGCCTTTATAATCCATAATCCGTATTTACGTATTATGTTATGACACTTTGATCATTATATAAGGCAGAATGATAGGACGTATTGTGGATGTTTTTCTAAGGGTTTAACGACCTTGAGTAAGATGTCTTTCTCGTGTGTACTCTGGATCATCCCTAGAGTATATGTTTACCCCTGAGTACGATGTCTAATCCCCTTGAGTACAATGTTCAATTCTTTATGTACGATGTCTTTACCCCCTGAGTACGACGAGTTAACCCCATGAGTACATTATTTAATCCTTTATGTACGATGTCTATATCCCTCTGAATACGATAACAAATCCCATTTGAGTACAATAACACTGTACTAGTGAAATTAGGTCATCGTACTCACTGGTTAAGTACATGAACTTTGCTAAAACGTCGAGTAAATGTCAACAAACCACAGCCATATTTGTTTCTGGTGCTGTCAACTGGTGGTCGAATTTTGCAACTGACTGAGGCTACACTTCCGACTCTCTTTCCTCTACATTGAATTAAAACCCAATGATGCTCATGAAATAATGACTTGCTTTGTGTCTCGTGATATTAATTCTTGTAAAAATTCGCTATCTATAAAAATATGACGAAAAGAAAATGAAACCGTCGACTTAATTGCTAAAGAGAATGTACAAGTAATTAAAAAAACCCATCAGAATGGCTTAATAGGTTTCTTAAATTAGGCTTCACTTCTCTACAATTCGGAAGCCTCATTACGTCAGGGGGGGTTTATAGTGACGTAAAAATCACTGCTGTTTCCTCATCTTAGTTATATCCTCCTCGCCATGTATTCACCACAAGATCCGTTTCTACCACAACATTTTCATCGTTGTGGTCAGTATTAGCCTCAGCAGTCTTGAATATTCATGTCACTAATTACAAAAAAAAAAAAACGATAAAAATCACAAAGCTTAATTTTTTGTTTTAAATTTGGTGTCATTAGTGTAGATATGAGATGGGGGTTGACGCTTATAGCATTACTTTCTATTCTGGATTTCATAAAGTGTAAATAAATAAATTGTAAGTGTTCTTGTTTTTGAGTGTTTTATTTTATCAACAAGCCAAGCTCACCCACCACTTAAGCATTCACCGTAAGTTATTGAGGCCCTCCCACGTATATAGTGAGAGACTGAGGGCCCTACTTGTTTCTGTTCTTACGATCTGAAACGCGTAAGTAGTTCCACCGCCTCCTCTCCCCGCCTTCCCCAGCCAGAGTTTCGCCAAAACGCTCCGGAGCATCGCCACCATGCTCCAGACGCTCGATTTGCTTATCACTTTCTCCTCTTCCTTTTTTCTTCCTCCTTTTTCCCCGTCCTCTTCCTCCTCCTTCTCCTACTCCTACTCTCCTCCTCCTTCTCTTATTCCTCCTCTCCTCCTCCTTCTCTTTCTGCTTTTATTGTTAGCTTTCCTACCCTAATCAACTCCCCCAGGTCTCAGTTGCCTATCCACTGCCATTTCAATCCCCTATTCTATAAAACTAACCTCACTTAACATACTACAAGATTCACTCCTTTAGTGTCCCGTCCACTCACTGTGCCCTTGTCAACATGTCTACAGGTTTGAGTGAGAAATTAGACGTTTCAAAATTACTCTCTACCCGTGTGCTTCTCTACTCTGGTAACCTTAGCTTCGTCGTTCTTGTCAATATTTGCTTTTAGTTCAGTTAAGCAGATGAGGATTTGTATCCGCCATCGTTCCTGTCCAGATTTACATTTGCTTTCACTCAATTGCCTTAAGCTGACTAGGATTTGTATTCGCTATCAGTGTTTTGTTGCTGTATTAAGTCCAATTGTTTCGTAATTATAAGTCAAGATTAGCCAAGTGATTTAGTACAGTCTCACAAAATGTCCCAGCTAATGTAACAGGTAATAAATGAAAGCGACTGTACAGGTAAAATAAAACAAACCCAAGGACAGGTAATACACTGAGATCCCCAATAATTCACGTCTTTCAATATACAACTAAATCATACATTAATAAATTACTGATTGTATTATTTCACGAGTAACAGAAATATCCTACATATATTCTCATATTCATACAGGATATAAATTCAAATTGAATAAACAAGAAAAAAAAAACATATTTTTATCTATAATAAATTTCTCGTATGATCACCAAACTATAACACTGAACCACTGCTGTACAATAATATATAATTCATAAATAATACTTTAGGGAATTATATCTCCTGAGTGATATATTAAGTTATACATTTTATATACCACATAGAGCTGGCATTATACCGATAGTTAATATGAGAGTTTTTGGAGGGAATGATTCAGTTGTTTGTGTTTTGTGTTGGAGGTGGCTATGAGAGAGTGTGTCTGTACTGATCTTTGTCTTGGAGTAAAGAGTAAGGTGTTAGGTACATTTGGTCTGATGTTTTGGTTATGATAATGCCATTATGATTTTATCAACGTTTGGCAAATTACTGTGTATGTATTTTGTACCTTTACTTTCTATCTAATTACACACCTGTACTTTCCACCCCTAATTACACACCTGTACGAATATTCTTAAATACTCTTTAACAATTTATTAAGACACAATTGCTATAATAATGTCACTCCTATGAACAAATTAGTACCTGTACATTAGTCATTTATAATCTGTACTAATATCTTCCGCTCTTATTAAACTCACTGAGCCCGCAGAAGAGAACTCGTTAGGTCACTTACAGTCCATTTTAAACCCTAAAAAATTCCATTGGCTTATACGACTCAATTAAGCGATATTAAAGGCTTAATTAAAAGAGGAGGAGGAGGAGGGGGAGGAGGAGGAGGAGGAGGAGGAGGAGGAGGAGGAGGAGGAGGAGGAGGAGGAATTTTCATCATTTTCATGTTGTCTTCAGCGAGGTCCACCACCACCACTACCACCATACCCACCACCACTACCACCACCATCCCCACTAACACCAGCCACCACCACCACCATCCCCACTACCACCAGCCACCGCCACCACCACCCCCACCACCCCAACCAATTCCCCACCATCAACCATCACCAGCCACCACTCACCAATTCCCCACCACACCACCACCACCACCACCACCACCACCACTACCACCAGCCACCACTACCACTCACCATCAACCACTTCACCACCACCACCACCACCAAACCACCACCACCACCACCACTACCACCAGCCACCACTACCACCACCATCAACCATCACCACCACCACCACCACCACTCACCACACCAGCCACCACTACCACCACCATCAACCATCACCACCGTCCTTCATACTCCTTCTCTTCTTCTCCTTCTTCTCCTTCTCTTCTTCTCTATCATTCAGTTTCAGAATTAACCCTCGTCTCTCTCTCTCTCTCTCAACATCCCTAAATATTCATCTCGTAAATCCAGGCTAAAAAAAAAATAATAAAAAATCCCTTATCATGGTGATTTATTTTTTCTTCAGTACCTCTGTGGTGTGGAGGCGTGGACAGTCCCGCTCTTAACACGATATCTTAAAACTTGATCATCATAAAACAGTTTTTTTCACACATAAAACCAGCTTAATACATAGTTCGGAGGGGTTTAATGGCCTTGTTTATGACGCCACTGCTGCACCAATAACCTGGGCTTCTTTAATTATTCGTGATTTTTTATTGGCTGATGGAAGTCAATGTTTTTCTCGTTGTTTTTTAGGGTCTGTTTGTTTGTTTGTTTTTAAATTAGGAATTGTTTTTATCTCCCTCATCACCGGCGGACTTGGTGGATATTATATAAGAATTCTGTCAATCTGTCTGTCTGTCTGTCTGTCTGTCTATCTGTCTGTCTGTCTGTCTATCTGTCTGTCTCTCTGTCTGTCTGTCTTGTCTGTCTGTTTCTGGTGTTTCTTCATTTACGTAATAAATTCACCAA
>NW_024738868.1:0-230000 GCF_018991925.1 Homarus americanus | reverse complement strand
AAGTAATATAAACAATATCCACACCAATTACCTACAGTAAGCAAACATCCCAAACAAACATAAATTTAAAAATCATAAACAAAATTAAAACCCATTGGTGCCTTTAACAAAATCTCAGGTGATTACAGAGGCCAGGTTATTGGTGCGTTAAGTGGTACTATGAACAAGGCCATTAAACCTCGGGTGAATTGTGTTATAGTCGTGTTTTATGTGTGAAAAATGACTTTATGGTGATGGAGCTTTGTGTTATGGTGACCAATTGTGTGACACTATACACCTCTACCTGTGTTGGGTGGTGTAATTATCCCTGAAGGTGAGTGTCAATTTTAGAGTTATTTTGCTTTAATTCTACTACTACTATCACTAATTTTTTTTTTTTTTTTTTTTTTTCTAATGGCCTCCATCCTCCCCCAATAGCCACACCTTCGTCGCCATTTTATTACCTTAAAATTAAATATCCTAATACATAAGTAGTTATCCTAGCTGTGTTGAATTAGTTGAGCTGCAGATCTATGTGGCATTCAGTGACTGTTGCCTCATAGTCAATATGTGCAACTGTTGTCGGCTTTGGGGCCGATGCTCTCGTTCCCCTGAGGCAGAGCAAAGCAGACCTAAGGAGAGAGAAGGACAGTCGACATCTCATCCAGGCTGTAACATAACTTCTGGGCTGCTGCTTCTGTTCGGAGAGCACCTCTGCGAGTCTGGCGTAGAAACATCTTGCACTTGGTCCCATCCCACCAGAGGTTGTGAACACCAGAGGAGTGAAGCTGCCTTGATCAACGTTCTGAATTCTCTCCCCATATGCCCTTCTCTTGTCGTTCTCGTTCCTCCTATGTGCAGCATCGAGAGCTAAGTTTCGGTGACATGCGGCCATGGGATCAAAAATCCTGATGTTGGAAATTCTCACCGTCCAATAGAAGGAGGGTCGGTTCTACCCTGACATCACGACAAATTTCCTTCAACATATTTGCTGTGAGATCCCTTACTTCGTCATGCCTCATGCATATGAAGCCCCCTTTCTTGCACACCATGGCGTGATCGACGTCATAGGAAGAGCCACACACGCAGTGGGAGGGCAAACCTTCTACTGGCCTACCGTACCTTAGAACAATGGCATCTGTAAATTCTTGTTTATTGAGACTGAAACCATTTGCCCTTATCGGTAACGTAGTTAACCAGTTCCAGGCGCCCACCTCCTGCGCTATAGCTACTTTTTTTTTTTCCAATTCTCTGGTACTGCAGCATCAGTTGCTGCAACTTATCACTTTGGCCGTGCTGTCGTTCTGTCGAAATAGATCTTCGAATCTTGTTTACTTCACTGGTATCCACCTCACCTGTTGCGTTCTGAGCTATTATGTGGTCAGTGAGAGCTGCCGTGAGTTTAACTGAGTTTGGCTAGGAAACCCCTGGTAACCACGATGAAAGAACCACTAGTAACCACGACTAAGGAACCCCTAGTAACCACGAATAAGAACCCCCTTGTAACCACGGCTAAGAACCCCTTGTAAAAACAACCAGGAACCCCTTAGTGACCACGAATAAGAACCCCAAGTAACCACGACTAGAAACCCATTAGTAACCACGACTAAAGAACCCCTAGTAACCACGACTAGAAACCCCTAGTAACCACGACTAAGAACCCCCAGTAATTACAACCAGGAACCCCCTAGCAACCACGACTAAGAACCCCCAGTAATTACAACCAGGAACCCCCTAGTAACCACGAATAAGAACCCCCTTGTAACCGCGGCTAAGAACCCCCTTGTAACCACGACTAAGAACCCCCCTAGTAACCACGACTAAGAGCCCCCCAGGAAAGTCTTCGAGGTAGTAGATTATGACGAAAATTACGAAGTTATTTACTTAGACTTTAGCAAAGCGTTTGACAGAGTATCGCATCAGAGGCTTCTGAGAAAAGTTAAGGCTCGTGGTATCGAGGGGAAAGTTTTAAATTGGATAAAATCATGGCTCACCGATAGAACACAGAGGGTCAGCGTAGATGGTGTTAAATCGGAGTGGGGCGGTGTAACTAGGGGTCAGTACTGGGCTCACTCTTGTTCATAATCTACATAAACGATCTAGATACTGGGATCAGCAGTGACATAAGCAAGTTTGCGGATGACACCAAAATAAGCCAGCAGATTAATTCAGGGCAGGATGCAAATGCACTACAGGAGGATTTAAATAAACTGCAGGAGTGGTCAGAAAAATGGCAAATGATATTCAACACCAGCAAGTGCAGCGTACTTAATATTGGAAGAACAAATACTGTCAATGTATACAGCCTTAACAACATCAAGCTAGAGAAGTCAACTTGTAAAAGAGACATAGGGGTACTTGTAAGCCCGGACCTACGGCCTAGAAAACAGTGAGTTAATGTTCGAAATAAGGCAAACAGAGTATTAGGTTTTATATCTAGAAGTGTAAGTAACAAGAGTGCGGAGGTCAAATTGCAACTACATCTTGTGTTAGTCAGGCCGCACCTCGATTATACTGTTCAGTTCTGGTGCCCCTATTATAGAATGGCTATCAATTCACTGGAGTCGGTGCAGCGAAGAATGACGAAAATGATTCCGGGACTTAGAAACCTTCCATATCAAGATAGATTAAAGAAACTAAACTTACATGCCATAGAAAGACGTAGAGTGCGGGGAGATATGATAGAAGTATTTAAGTGGGTGAAAGGAATCAATAAAGGGGATATAGATAAAGTTCTTATAATATCCGAACAGGATAGGACTCGGAGCAACGGATTTAAGTTGGATAATTTTAGGTTTAGGAGGGAGATAGGAAGGAACTGGTTCACAAATAGGGTGGTAGACGAGTGGACCAAGCTTAGCAACTTTGTAGTAAGTTCTGGAATGCTGGAAAGTCTTAAAAGGAGGCTAGATAGATTCATGGATGATAGAGAGTGGTAGTAACTCTCGACAGGAGCTGCCATGTACAGGTCAACCGGCCTATTGCAGACTCCTTATTTTCTTATGTTTTTATGTAAGAATGGTTTTAAATTAGACAAATTTAGATTTAGACGCGAAATAGGTAAACATTGGTTTGGAAATAGAGTAGTGGACGAGTGGAACAAGTTACCAAACATCATCATTAACTCGAATACACTGGATAGCTTCAAACATAGGTTGGATGGATATATGAGCAATAGGGGTCAGGTGTAAATGGGACTGCCCAGTATGGGCCAATAGGCCCGCTGCAGTTTCCTCCATTCTTATGTTCTTTTGTTCTTATGTTAACCACGATTAAGAACCCCCTAGTAACCACGACTACAAACATCCCCATAGAATCGTGATGGAGTGACTACCACCAACAAAACATCAGAACACAGTACGTGGAGGAGGGGTGAGGTGAGGTGAGACTACACCATGTAAACTCAAATCCTTCCAAGAAGTTTCATGTATTATTAAAAAATTATAAGGATAAATATAGATTGAAATTGACTGGTGAAATATGTGATATACATTTGTTTTGTATTTGATAAAAACTAAGTATTGTTGCGGGAATAAAGACTGTAATATCACTGATGTAATATCCTCAACACACCTGTACTATAATTAATATAATATCCTCAACACACCTGTACTATAATTAATGTAATATCCTCAACACACCTGTAATAGCAACTGCATCGTGGAGGAGCACCTGTGTCTATGCTGTGTGGAGGAGTGAGTGACTGGCCGCCTCGCCCACAGGTGCTCCCGCTTGTTGATAATCACCTGGTTCACTAATTGAGTGCTTGTGGCTGCTACCTGTAATTCTCTACTCGTGGTGAAATAGTTATAATGGTGGTGGTGGTGATATGGGTGACAGTGGTGGTGGTGGTGGTGATATAGGTGACAATGGTGGTGGTGGTGGTGGTGGTGATATGGGTGACAATGGTGGTGGTGGTGGTGATATAGGTGACAATGGTGGTGGTGGTGGTGGTGGTGATATGGGTGACAGTGGTGGTGGTGGTGGTGATATAGGTGACAATGGTGGTGGTGGTGGTGGATGAAGTGGGTGACAGTGGTGGTGGTGGTGGATATGGGGTGTGTGGATATAGGTGACAATGGTGGTGGTGGTGGTGGTGGTGTAGGTGATATGGGTGACAATGGTGGTGGTGGTGGTGGTGTAGGTGTGTGGTGGTGGAGGTGATATAGGTGACAATGGTGGTGGTGGTGGTGTGGTGATATGGGTGACATTGGTGGTGGTGGTGATATGGGTGACATTGGTGGTGGTGGTGGTGATATAGGTGACAATGGTGGTGGTGGTGGTGGTGGATATAGGTGACAGTGGTGGTGTGTGGAGGTATAGGTGACAATGGTGGTGTGGTGATATGGGTGACAATGGTGGTGGTGGTGTGGGTGACAATGGTGGTGGTGGTGGTGGTGGTGATATACTGTAGGTGACAGTGGTGGTGGTGGAGGTGATATAGGTGACAATGGTGGTGGTGGTGGTGATGGTGATATGGGTGACAGTGGTGGTGGTGATGATGATATGGGTGACAGTGGTGGTGGTGGCGACCAGATCTTAACCACTATGTTTAAGCTCCAGTACTGTTTGCTTACCTTGATCAGCTGTTTGTTCACAATATATTAAGTTAGGTTAGGTTAGGTTAGGTTATAATATACAGTTTACCGATAGTAATACACCTTTATAAAATACACAGTGAAAAGCATCTATTTTGTATACACTAAACTGGACAATATACGAGCATAAGTCCTGGTTAATAAATATCTTTCTATAACTTAAAAATAAGTCATATTTTATTGTTTATTAGAGACCATAAATTTATGTCATTGATGTGTAATTCAGCCAGAGGTAAACGAGGGATTTATATATAATAAATATACGGAGAAAATATATGAGTTTTCAATATCCAGCGGCGAGGATTATGGGATCTGAATTCCATTAAACATAATTTTAAATTTCGGTAAAAACAAATTATATTTAAGTGTAGATAAGCATCATAATTATTTCACTAAACATGGTTATCAATTTACAACAATTACAACAGGGTGTTTACCTGTACTAATTAATTCTACCTGAAGACGAATTTGTAGGAGAATCACGAGAATATTTAATTATATTTTAGTTAGATTAACAAAAACAACTTGAAATCGCAAAAAGAAAATCATTAGTGGAGAATTTAACACAACTTTAACCTATATATCTATAAAGGCAAACAAATCAAGAATACAAACAGTAAACACTAATTACGGGTTATAATACCAGGTAGGTCGGTAATCCTGCCGTAGACAAAACAAACAACAAATACTGAAATAATTAGAAGGGCCTTGTGGTAAATTCACCTGGTGTATAGTATAAAAAATATACACCTATTGGAAAATGATATAATACACATTACCATATTACCCCCAAACAACAGGTCATTTTGGATTTCGTCAGTGAGGGTCATTTTTCCAGCTAGGATATAGGAGTAATGGTCATATTGGTCCCTTGGGGTGATATAAGAATCCCAATATGGCTTCAGATGTATAAAATTTCGTCACTTAGAGTCCACTTTATCTCTGGTCCAAATTCCGACCTTTTTTGGCGGCGGAATTTCTAAAGTTGGCGGCTATATTGATTATCGAAAATTGGCGGTGATTTGAGGGTCTAGTCTTTGGGTCGTAATGTTCAGGGTTTAAGTAAAGTGGGAAGACTGTTGAGACTGTAACATTCACAACATTCACAGTGGGATGAGAGTTTGGTTAGGTTAGGTTCGGTTAAGTTAGGTTTCTAGTACCTTAAATTTTGATAGTTTAGGTTAGATTACTAGCACCTAAAATTATGTTAGTTTACGTTCAGTTAGGTTAAGTTACTAGTGCGTTAGAGTATATTAAGTTTGGTTGTTAGATTAGATTAGGTTACTAGTTAACTTAGATCATGATAGTTTAGTTTATGCTAGTTTAGGTTAGGTTAGAATAGCACCTTAGATCACGTTTCGTTAGGTTAGGTTAGGTTCCGAGTCTTGTCATTATACAGTGCTGGCGATACAATAACAAAACTTGGTAAAATTTATTCTGACATAACAATTTATTAGCTGACACGTCATAAAAAGGCAGTTTTACGGTAATGGCTCTGTGTGTGTAATTATTCTTTATAAATGATCGTAACAGCTCCATTGCATAGTAACAGCTTAAAATACGAGTATGTCAAAATTTATAATAATATGTATGAAAAGAGAGAGAGAGAGAGAGAGAGAGAGAGAGAGAGATTATTAAGGTTATAAGATATCAACATATTAATTAATATCAACAAATAGCTGTCAAACTCTAACGTAATTGGAGTTAACAGCCAACCCCCCCCTCACCACCATCCCGTCACGTGCCAAGCCCCCCTCACTCCTAGAGACTTCCCCTCCCCCCCTACACAGTCTTGCGCCATCTATGAGTCAACTTAACGACTGTTTCTGATTGACAACTCAATGAGTCTCATGGTTCACCGAGGGAGAGGATGATCCCACTATTTTTCCACCATGTATACACGAACACACACGCGCTGTTGCCACTATGTACACACGATCACACACACGTGCTGTTGCCACTATGTACACACGATCACACACACGTGCTGTTGCCACTATGTACACACGAACACACACACGCGCTGTAGCCACTCAAGCCATATCTTGTGACCAGGTAGACCAGATGGATCTGTTCAGAGTGTGCCTGACAACATAACATGAAGCAGAGGGGTAGTTCACTGAGCTGGACGTGATACTGGTGGGTGTTGCTTGGTTAGGTTAGGTAGGTTAGGTTAGGTTAGGTAGGTTAGGTTAGGTAGGTTAGATTAGGTTAGATTAGGTTAGGTAGGTTAGATTAGGTTACGTTAGGTAGGTTAGGTAGGTTAGATTAGGTTACGTTAGGTAGGTTAGATTAGGTTAGGGATGTGTGAAGTAACAGGAATTAAAGATGTTGGTATTTTGGAGGTTTTGTTTTGGAGGAGGAACACCATACACCTGCAGAGAAGTTTGATAATTCCTCCAAAAAATAACATAACAATAGATAATTTAAAAATATTCTTTATAATATTCACGAGTAATGTTTAATGCTGACTGTGGCCTCCCTATCTGTGTGTGTCACTCCTTGGATGAGATGTTCCAACAATATCTTCCCTGACTGAAGATTAGCGCCCTAACTGACCATTCTGATGTTACTATTCCCATCTCCTCCAGAAGGTCCATTAATAACCAAGTTGTATGTGGCTGAGCATTATCTTACACCAGGATGAATCTAACAGCTAGTGTACCCATAAAAGACCTGACAGTAGAGGTCAATATGTCATTCCGATAACGCAGGGCAGTCAGTCGTCTCTCCAACAGTTGTAAGTGGATCCAGAAGCCCAGCATAATACTTACCACGCACCGAATGATTCCCTGCCCTAGTTGTCAGTTACTATACAGTCCTAAGGAGATGTAGTCCTTGTGAGACTTAATTCTTATTAGACTCAGCCTCTAATTAGACCCTTATAGCCCCTTTGAGTCCTAAGGCGGGAGGGGGTAGTCTCCAGTCCTAATCGGTCCGACTGCTAATAGCCACAGTATCTGACTCAAGCTTCGGGACCAATAGAACCCAAAAGCCTATTAAAACAACGAATCAAGAATGGATATAAGTAAGGCTCAGTAGACGAGGGGAAGGGGAAGGAGAGGGGAAGGGGAAGGGGAAGGTTGGCATCATCTTGGAAGGGGAAGAAGAAGAGCGTGTAAGGTGGGAACTCTGGTGAAGGTGCAGGAGGAAGGGAACAGGCGAGGGAAGCGTGTTTACATAAGACGACCTGAACACTTTTCTCTCATACAAAACCCTCAGATGTAATTTCCCAGACAAATCATTGGAAATCTATTTACATATTACCTATATACATTTTTATTTATATATACTGTATATATAAATTCCTCATTTTAACATTAATGTATATAATTTTTTTTCACAGGTCGATGGGGGTCACATAGTTTGGGTGGATATGTGGTATGTTGGTTATGTCACTACATCCTCAACATAACTCAAGAGCAGGAAGAACTATATGTGTTTATAGTTGGTGCCTGTATTCAACCTGACTATATCTACAGCTGCAACGTTTTATGGGGGGTCAAAAGGTCAAAGGTTAAGATAACAACCCTGAAATAAATCTTGTGTGAGTTTCCTTGCTCGAGTGCAGTCTAGCTCCTAATATCTCAGGGTTTAAGACAAGGATATACTTCGTGATAGTGAAATATATTAATGTTGTTGTTATTACCACGACCAATACTACAGACACAAACTTGATCATGGAAGACATAAACTATAAATTAACCCCATAACACCGACAGAAACTATAAATTAACCACATAACACCGACAGAAACTATAAATTAACCCCATAACACCGACAGAAACTATAAATTAACCCCATAACACCGACAGAAACTATAAATTTACCCCATAACACCGACAGAAACTATAAATTAACCCCATAACACCGACATAAACTATAAATTAACCACATAACACCGACAGAAACTATAAATTAACCACATAACACCGACAGAAACTATAAATTAACCACATAACACCGACAGAAACTATAAATTAACCCCATAACACCGACAGAAACTATAAATTAACCACATAACACCGACAGAAACTATAAATTAACCACATAACACCGACAGAAACTATAAATTAACCCCATAACACCGACAGAAACTATAAATTAACCACATAACACCGACAGAAACTATAAATTAACCCCATAACACAGACATAAACTATAAATCAACCCCATAACACCGACAGAAACTATAAATTAACCCCATAACACAGACATAAACTATAAATTAACCCCATAACACAGACATAAACTATAAATTAACCCCATAACACCGACAGAAACTATAAATTAACCCCATAACACCGACAGAAACTACAAATTAACCCCAAAACACCGACTTAAATTATAAATTAACCCCATAACACAGACAGAAACTAAACAATAACAAGATATATTAACAAGTTGGTTATATATGCTAACCATAACTCTGTTAGAAAGTTTTTAGAGAGTTCCCCTGAATTATGACTAGTAAATAGCACAATTTACAGAAACAGAGAAGTTTTATCATAGAAGATAGTAATATAGTAGTAGTGGTAATGACGTTTCTGCCCCAACAGGTGTGATGGTAAGAACACAAAAGGTTACCTGATGTACCTGGTGATTATCGATATTTTTTTTACCCTTTCCTGGAACACTTTTCATTCGACGGTCGAGATGTTTACACTGTGGTGTTTCATGACTGATTCAGGGGAGAAAAGGTTTGTAATGGCCACCTGTGAGTCCATACGTGGTGATTGTGGGCAGAGACATAAGGTTTTCTACTTTTTTTTTCAAAGATTTATCAACAACAACAACAACAACAATAACAACAACAACAACAAAAACAACAACTACTACTACTACTACTACTACTACTACTACTACTAATAATAATAATAATAATAATAAAAATAATAATAATAATAATAATAATAATAATAATAATAATAATAATAATAATAATAATAATAATAATAATAATAATAATAATAATAATAATAATAATATACAAATGAATAAATACAACAAAAACAATAACTGATATTATTCTGTAAAAGGCAATTTATTGTTTTAATCCGATTTGGTTATAATCTTCAGCTGTGACCTCGAAAAATATTTGTGGTATATTTTCCATCAATATTTTCACTCGGTTAATAACATTGATATATATTACTGCATAATGAAAGAGCAGCAGTCGACCTCAAGAACCAATCTATCCATATTTACATAAACAATCATTTTTATTATTTATTTTTCAACTTTTGTGCATTTTTCTCACAGATTTTTCATTATTTTAGTGTCATTGATAATAATAATAATAATAATAATAATAATAATAATAATAATAATAATAATAATAATAATAATAATAATAATAATAATAATAATAATAATAATAATAATAATAATAATAATAATAATAATAATAACAATAATAATAATAATAAAAGGGTAGCATTAGTAGTAGTATAACCATCATCATCATCATCATCATCATAATCATCATCATCATCCATCATTCTCTTCCACACAACAACATCATCATTTCACCCGTTTTCCACATCTACTGAATAACAAGAAAAACTACTCACATAAAACTTAATACCTGCGTCGGGTCCTGAGCAGAGGTAAACAATCTATTATACGTCAGAGGTCAGAGTTCAGAGGTCAGTATTCGAACAGTTAACCCGAAGTCGTAACCAATAGTGTAGTCGGAACAATTCTCTCCCCTTCAGTGGTTCATTAATTAGGTGGAGTGAGTGGAATGACTTACCTTTTACACTTAATGCTGGAACGACACACTCACACTCATACTTACCTTTGACTCTGGAATGATTTATCATTACACCTGGTATTATTATGACTCGACTTCACCCTTACACTCACCCTTAAACCTGGAATGAATATACCTTCACCCTTAACACTGGAAAGACACACTCACCCTCCCTTCACCCTTAAAGATAGAAAGACACACTCACCCTTCCTTCACCCTTAACGATAGAAAGACACACTCACCCTTCCTTCACCCTTAACGATAGAAAGACACACTCACCCTTCCTTCACCCTTAACGATAAAAAGACACACTCACCCTTCCTTCACCCTTAACGATAGAAAGACACACTCACCCTTTCTTCACCCTTAACGATAGAAAGACACACTCACCCTTTCTTCACCCTTAACGATAGAAAGACACACTCACCCTTCCTTCACCCTTAACGATAAAAGACACACTCACCCTTCCTTCACCCTTAACAAAGACACACTCACCCTTCCTTCACCCTTAACGATAGAAAGACACACTCACCCTTCCTTCACCCTTAACGATAGAAAGACACACTCACCCTTCCTTCACCCTTAACGATAAAAAGACACACTCACCCTTCCTTCACCCTTAACGATAGAAAGACACACTCACCCTTTCTTCACCCTTAACGATAGAAAGACACACTCACCCTTTCTTCACCCTTAACGATAGAAAGACACACTCACCCTTCCTTCACCCTTAACGATAGAACCACACCAAAATACTCCTCCACGTTCCTCGTGTTATCTTACTGATGATCTTGAGTTATATATATGGTTATCTCTCGTCTATCATAGAGAGGAATGTTATCCCAGTTATATTATATCCGTTTATTTGTTTGTTTATTTGTCTTTCAGTGCCAAGAGAGATGTGCCGCCTCAAACCACTGGCACCTCATTAGCACATCCCTGGACTGGTCGCGTCACACTCTCCTCATTCAGGCAATTTATTACGAGCTATTAAAAGCTATCCTTCACTAAATGACTCGTGATTTTTACACTGTGAGAATTTTATTATTTTTTAAGCTCAAGTTAGATGAAAAAATTAATCACCAAAACTCAAAAAATAATATTATTACAGACAGATGATTTTAAGTATTTTTTATCTTCACACTGAATACTTTTAATACTTTGATAATTAAGGGTTTGTCTTATCTAAATATAATCGTATGGTGTTAGAATACGCATGGGTGTCCTTGACGATTCATAAGGCACTAATCTAACCTAACCTAACCTAACCTGACCAAACCAAAGTTATATGGGAACTTCAGGTTGAATACATGGCCCCCAACACCAACCAAAGGGCCATAACTCTCTATAATCATGGCATAGAGTAATAATTATAGAACCTAATTATGATCTTATTATGGTATATTAGTATAACAAGTTTGGGTATAATCTGTTGGTATTTGTGTGAGTTATAGCGTTCACAACTTACTGATGCACGGATGGCCCACAGAACAGACCGGCGACATGAATTCTTAACTCCCCCACCTGGGATGACGGGGAGCAGTGTGTGTGTGTGTGTGTGTGAACAAGTACATTTACGTAAACACATGATCTTACTCGTGTATACATTTTCAGTAAGACACACACACACACACACACACACACATGCATACACATACAGAACATGCATATACCCACACGCAACTGCATGTATACAAACATATATTACCACAGAAACGTACATGTACACAAACATTTACACACAAAAACACACAAATATACACAGAAAAATAAACATATACACACCCTCCCACGTACAAACACCCACCAAACCCACACACACACACACACAAACACACATACACCCACAGTCTCTCATCTGCAAAACATAAATTAAAAAAAGACTGATGATTTCTGATAGATATTTGTACAGAAAGCAGATTTAGTCAAATATTCCTCTCCATATAAAAAAGAGTATTTGAGCTGACAGTCCATAAGGTAAGAAATCTCCTATCATATATAAGGGATTTCCGCCATTATGGGCTAGGAGGTAGAGGCTTATAATGGCATCACCTTTCATCATTTGGTTTCACAATAAAAATGCATTTACTCGAATAGGCGAATGTGTGAGCAATTAATTTTAATTAATAGAGGCAAAAGCTGCGTTGCATAGTAATTACCAAAAATTTAATTGATATCGAATGAATCTAATATTTTCTTTTTTTTGCTTTGTATGAAATATTTGGTGATAATTGAATATTTATACATAATCTTGCTTAGTATGTATGTATGTATGTATGTATGTATGTATGTATGTATGTATGTATGTATGTATGTATGTATGTATGTATGTATGTTCTGAGAAGCTGCTGACTTCCCTCTCCTCCTTTCCTCCCTGAACTTTATATATCAAAATCTGTGATAAATATTTAAGTATAGTAAACCTAATGTGGAGTCTGGTGTAAATAAATAAATGATAAATATAAAGAGAAAGAGAAACAGGAGTGATAGAAGGAATGAGAAAGAGAGAGAGACGGTGAGAGGAGATAAAGGGGGGAAGAAGAGAGAGAGAGAGAGAGAGAGAGAGAGAGAGAGAGAGAGAGAGAGAGAGAGAGAGATTATGTTTACATTTGCATTTACGTATTCAAATCTAATGTGAAATTGACATGATCAGTCCCACTTGTTACTGCCCTCTCTCTCTCCAGACTGTTGGCCACCACACACGACCTTGTTCCTCACATATCGCCATCACCTCTCTGACACAAGCCAACAAGATCGAGTCTCCCACCACCATGCCTGATTCTATCCCTGTTGGGGGTGGAATCACGAGTCACCCAACATCAGAGGGAACACTGAGTCAACAAGCTGGTGATAGTGGTGAGCGTGACGATGATAACACTGTACTGGAAGGTCATGGAACGGTCCCAGCTAAAGAGGATGAATTGAGCAACTGAGAGAAAAATACACAGACATCAATATCAACAATAACAAAAAAATTAACCCAAGGGAATGAGGTTCAACTTCCTGATGTAACTACTGACACGTATGACTCACAAACACACATACAGTAGTTATATTATACTGAAAAATAACCCACGTATTCTTCCTGGCTTCCTCAGCACTGAAAACAGCAAGCATAATATTACAACAGCCTCCCCTGCCATTAAACAGCGCTACCATTATCTTCCTTGGAATCGACTCTCACCACGACCCTGTAATACTCGAGCGAAACGAGAACATTACAAGGATGAAACGACTCAGTGGAAAGAAGCTGTCATCTCCCTCTGGACTGTCAGTGAGGGGCCAGCGGGGACTCACTCTCTTGCTAGTGTCTATCGTCTTCTGAGAGCAGGTAGCTGTCAACCTCCTAGACGAAGATTGTTATAAGTGCAACGGAGACTCATGGCTACAATATGTACAATCCCCTAATATTATAATCTGTTCTACACATCTTGTTGTAGTGATGTTATTTATATATATATATATATATATATATATATATATATATATATATATATATATATATATATATATATATATATATATATATATATATATATATATATGTGTGTGTGTGTGTGTGTGTGTGTGTGCTGATAACCACAAGGAAACAAGAAAGCACGAAGTTCTCAAGCGCTTTCGTGTAATTCACATCTTCAGGGGTGAGTACAGACTAAGGAGAAATACTTGACAAGGCTAATATATACAGTAGAGGAGAGTGAGATCAAGTCCCTTAGTCCACAATGTTCCGGTCATAAGGCAGTGACCCTTACTAATCTTCTTAATAAAAATTGACCATGCCATCTCTAAGCACAGCAGCTGTCCGTAGTCAGGTCATAGGGTAAGATGACCCAACCTTCTCACCTGGTTACAAATCTTCTTAATCACAAAATTATCCACTTTGTACATACCATTACTCAAATTCATGTTGACAGATTCGGTATGTTTAATGAGACTGGATTCATTAATGTTCCTACTGACAATTGAATTACAAGGTAATATTGAGGAGGCATTATCCCGGTCAATGCAATGCTTATTATCTCTCATATGAAGGAACAGAGCATTGGATTCCTGGCCTGTCCTAACACTATATTTATGCTGTTTAAGTCTAGTTTAAGTCTGGCCTAAGTAGAACATATTCCTTGCATGGAACCTTGTAAATGCAGCCGCCTGCATTGTTGGGGGGAGTTCTTAAATAAATTTTGTTTTACAGTGCATGAGTTTTTAAATACCACATTAACGTTCCAGGTTTTCAGTTGTATAGGAATTTGAGAAAAATTTTTGCTAAATGGTAATACTAAGAGATTCTTATTGTCATGGGTTGGCTTAGGATCAGTTCTATAAAAAGATAATTGTTATGTAATGTTTACTTTCGGTTGTGTGTAGTATTGATGTGTGTTTACAATTTTGGTCTAATAACACGATCATATAGTTCCACTACAAAAAGCGGGAGATAAAATAAACTTAAATCTTCATAAAAACTAATCTTAAAGTTTTTTACGTTTAATCTTATCAAAATCATTATAAGCTTATTTAATTCTGAAATATAAAATGACCAGAGTTTAAAGGCTTTCAATAATTAATTAGCATTTATCTTAAGCCTGCGCGCCTTAAGGTGAAGGAACTGTGTTTGTATAAGATAATTATATTGGCTGAATCTTGGCTCAGAATGAATGATTTTAACAATATTATGTATTTTCAGTACATATATTCAGAGAGAGGTGATGGAGGAGGTAAATGGAAAGGATATTATCATAATTTATTCATTAAATTCTCAAAAGGGATCAACAATGGGTTTTCTAAAGTTTGTGTTAATTATGTAATGTTTGTGTTGTGGTTTTGGGATGGTCGTAAAATCTAAGTACAGTAAATTTTTATTCACTAGCGTTAGAGGTTCCTTAAGTTGTTCTCTGACTGACTGATTCATTTACTTACTGACGGGGTAAAATCATAACCAACTGACTCACTAAGGATATTTCACACTGATTCAATGACTCACTGACAGAGAAGAAGTCCTCAATCTGTATCTCTCACTCACCGAAAGAGAAATAAATTCACCGTCTCACTCACTCACCTTATTCTACACACGAGGGGTTGTTACTCTGAATAACAACATACAACATTGAACATAACTTGGTAAACATTGGCTTATACTCGTATTATCAATTCACAACTACATTACAACCACAGCTACGAGCATAAGGATAATATTTATTTTAATGGTAACGATACGAAATCACAGAATGGCTTAATTCCCTTATTATATACATATCTCTGTATTTGTGCTACGGATATATATATATGTATGTATAATTTACATATATGATTCATTTTAACCTAGTTCAAGAAGGGTGTTTAATTAATGAAGGGTAGTTAAGATTAATGATTAGCTGCGTTAGTGAGTATTTTTATATGACTCGTGTAATCAAAAGGGGCCGTATGGGTGATGCTGCGTTGTTGGGGAAGAAGAGCATCAGTAAATGAGTTAGTCAGGGAGTAAGGAAATGCTCTGAACAGTACAGTAGGTTGGGTGTTTCTCTGGTACAGGAGACAAACGGCCACACGGAATCCTACACAGGGAGTATTATCAAAGGCACACAGTTCCTCCAGGTACAAGAGCCTCTGTGACCACTAAGCCTCGGAGTCTAGACTGCTGTAGGTGAGTATTAAGTCTCCTACTTCACCTGTACACGAAAGCAAGAGGTTACTAACACTTGGTCAAAGGAATTGTGTGTTCGTAAAGGTTTGGTCTTTCGCCTAGTGCAGCTTTATGTCACGTTGACGAGCTCAGACGCGGGTGAATATATTTAGTTATTTTTATGTGAAGAAAGGCGGTAAAAATGTGAGTGTGGAGATCATATTGCCATTAGGAGGGTGAAGAGAAGCAGTGGTGAGACGTGTGAGGGTGACGAAAGAGCGGGAGGTGTTGACATACAGCTCATACGCCTGACGTAGTGACGGTGACAACCTCCCCATTGGTGTCAACTATCACTTAAAACCTACATTGACAAACCATCAGCAGCAGTATTCAAACACAGCGCCACTTGCCATATCTCCCGGGTGACTGACACACACACACAGTCAAACATAAGGTATCATGTTTGACCACGAGTGCAGCGCTTTCACCATCCAATGATAATTATCTTTGACAGCCACCCAAGGATATGATTGGCGGTTGCTGAAATATCTCTGACTTATCTGCGAGGAATAGGACACATTATACTCCCAACCATTTCCACTCTCCTCCACCACCACCACTTCACCCTTGACACGTGTGGGTTATTTGGCATATAGTCTACAGTAGTTTATGTCAGTGTCGTCTAACCTAACCTAACCTAACGATCCCCTTCAACACTATCGAAGTATCTTAAAGACTTGAACATATTACTTATATAACTACGTAAAATGTCATAGACGAATCTCATATGTAGTGAAAATTTAAAGTATAAAACTATCATTTTCAAACCTTTCTTCATACACGTTATTTCTCTTCGTAGCCTTCCGTTCCACTAATGAAACTTGAACTGGCGTCTAGGTAAGGAAAAGTTACCTCTGAGTTAACACGTTTGGCTGTTTATATGAAAAAGACGAAGAATTTTATGAGGTTTTAAGTCGTTTTTTTCTTATTTCGATTTTTTTTATTGGTTTATCCTAAGTTCTATTAGACCCCATCATAGTAGGCCATTACATAACCAATAGAATAAGATGCAGTTCTATTAGACCCCTGAGTTTTTTAGGCCCTAGTTCTAATGATACAGATAAGTTAGAGTAGTTTAGGGTCTATTTGGGACTGAAATATGGCCACGTACTCTACTGAAACATTCTGAACTGATTCACTGAAACGTATTGATACAGCACACTGAAACATACCGCTGACCGTCACTTTAACACGTCCATCGTCGAAAGTAGGAAGGAAAAATACGATAACTTAAAAGAGAAAGAAGAAATCTGAGAGAGAGAGAGAGAGAGAGAGAGAGAGAGAGAGAGAGAGAGAGGAAACGACAGGAGGATGAAGAGAACATTAACTCATAAGACAGGTATGACAGATACAAAGTGAACCAGGTAGTGATGCCATAATTAACATAATGGTGCCATCATGGTGCCATCATAGTGCCATCATGTTTATGGAGGAGGAATATTTTTTTTATCTATGATGTTAATTTATTGCTTTATGGTAATGATGGGAAGTTTATGGTAATGTTTATGGGAGTAAAATTATTCTATAATTTTTTTTGTATGGTAATGGTAGAAGAAAATAATACTATGGTGCCATCATGGTAGGAGGGAAGGTATGGGATAGGGATGGTTTATGATGTAGAAGGAACTGATAATAGAATGATATTGAGATAAATTAAGAAGAAGGAATTATATGAGAGTTCAACACACACACATACACACACACACACATACACACACACACACACACACACACACACACACACACACACTGAACACATAAGCTTGTAAATATATACTACTGTAGTTCGATATACAATGTTGTTTTAACTAGAACTCAAAAGCTAGTAAGACTAATTGTTGACTCAGCCTTGAATGACCATGTTGTTAGTGTTGATCCTAACAACCCAGACAGACAGACAGACAGACAGACATACAGACAGACAGACAGACAGACACACAGACAGAAAGACAGATACCTATAGATCATTCACTCTTTTTTGTTGTTATTCTTCCTATTTATAATTTGTATCTTCTTTCAGTTCTTCTTCTTCGTCTCCTCCTTTCACTGTTTTCCTACCACATTACTTTTCCTCTTCCTCCTCTTCTTCTTCTTCTTCCTCTTCTTTCTCCTCTTCCTCCTCTTCATCATCTTCCTCTTCCTCCTCTTCCTCCTCCGTCGAGTCATGCACCTCCTCTGTATTATTCTCAGATTTTCCTTCTCTTCATCCCTTCTCTCCCTCCTCCATTTCCTCTTCCTTTTCCTCTAACTGCTTCTGGTCCTACTCCTCCTCTTCCTCTTCCTAATCCTCTTCCACTACACCCCTCCTCCTCCTCCTCCTCCTCCTCCTCCTCTCCCACTGCCTCCTCCTCCTCCTCTTCCGTCCCTGCCTCCTCCTCCTCCTCTTCCTTCCCTGCCTCCTCCCTCCTCCTCCTCTCTCCTCCTCCTCCTGCTTTTGATCAGTTCAGAGTGTGAGCATCAAGGTGGGAGGAAGCATGTCTCATATACAACTTTATGCTTCGTGAGGCACACACACACACACACACACACACACACACACACACACACACACACACACACACACACACACACACATACCTATGTGTTGATATTAGAGTGTATACCAGTGTGTTTATATATATATATATATATGTGGATGTTTGTTTATGTGTATATTCCTTCCTTCTTTCCTGCCTTCCTTCCTTCCTTCCTTCCTCCCTTCCTTCTTTCCCACACTTATTCATCTTCTTTCATTCACCACCCTTATCCAACCGACACACCCACGTCCCACTCACCCACCCATATCACTCACCTATCCACCCTACTACCCACATCACCCACTTTCAACCCACACACCCACGTCCAACCCCACACACCCACATCACCCACCCTACCACCACCCTCACGCAATTACGTCCAACCCACACTCAACCCATAAGTTTAACATAGGCATCAGAGCCAGAAATAGAGATTTAATTACTGATAATAAGGTTAATTAGGAATACGGTTAGCTGTAACTTCTGTGTCAGGTAGTAGGTGAAGGATACGATTCTCAATAGGTTATGGTTAGTTAGGAAGGTCGAAAAATCAGTTAAGCTAGAGTATAGGATTAATTATGACGCCATCTTTGTGTTGTAGTGTTAATGAAACAGTTTAGTTGGGGTTTGGTTAGGTTAGGTTAGGTTTGGTTAGGTTAGGTTTGGTTAGGTTTGGTTTGGTTTGGTTAGGTTAGGTTTGGTTTGGTTTGGTTGGGTTTGGTTTGGTTAGGTTTGGTTTGGTTAGGTTTGGTTTGGTTTGGTTTGGTTTGGTTAGGTTTGGTTAGGTTAGGTTTGGTTAGGTTAGGTTAGGTTAGGTTATCTTTATCTCGTAATATAAGTGAGAAAATTAGCTGAATTTTAACATTATAAATTAAAGGAAAAATTTAACGTAAAATCCACAAATCTACAGTAGATTAAAGTGGCTATTATTTCCCTATCAGTCTATATTACCGGACAAAATAATCTTCCAATAGAATATAACGTTACCGAACCAATTATTGAAGCTTAACTCACGAGCACAAGTACAAAGAATTTTTAATAATAAATATTTTGTTGTGTTTTAATAATCTCTTTCAGTGAACATATAAATAATTCGTTTCAATTTCCTGTTTGCATTGTGTGTGTGTGTGTTCTCTGTCTGTCTGTCTGTCTGTCTGTCTGTCTGTCTGTCTGTCTGTCTGTCTGCCTGTCTGTCTGTCTGTCTGTCTGTCTGTCTATCTAAACCTTCACTAGATACTGACTTCATTGTGCAACTAAACCAAAAAACTAAATTTGGTTTATATTCACATGTATACAATAATATGAGTATGTTTGATTGGCATTTTTTATTTAGTAGACCAACGTCAGGTCACCATTAGCGTGTTGGAGTCATCCATTTATCACCCACTTATCATCCATTTATCATCCATTTACACGGAAAAATATACTCTTTTTTAACCCATTGATTCCTGGAAGTTTAAATCATCGTCTTCAAAGGGTTAAAACATCTTCCTCAATTGATTAAACCTTTCAGTCATTGAGTTTGTTATTTAGTCAGTTAGTAAGTCAGTCAGTCAGTCAGTCACTCATTTAGTCAGTCAGTTCCTTATTTAGTTAGTCAGTCAGTTAATCATTTAGTCAAACATTTAGTTATTTAATCATTTAGTCAGTCAGTCAGTCAGTCAGTCAGACAGTCAGTCAATCAGTCACTCATTTAGTTAGTCAGTTCCTTATTTAGTTAGTCAGTCAGTTAATCATTTAGTCAACCATTTAGTTATTTAATCATTTAGTCAGTCAATCAGTCAGTCAGTCATTTAGCCATTGACTTAGCCAATATGTTAGTAAGTCAGTCAGTCAGTCAGTCAGTCAGCCATTTAGCCAGTCATTGAACCAATCAGTCAGTCAGTCAGTCAGTCAGTCAGTCAGTCATTTAGCCAGTCACTTAGCCAATCAATCAATCAGTCAGTCAGTCAGTCAGTCAGTGAGTCATTTAGCCAATTACTTAGCCAATCAGTCAGTCAGTCAACGAGTTGGAGGAAAAGCCACAAATAAATTCCTTCACCTCAACTAATATTGACGGAGACAAAGTGAATCAGGAATTCCATTATTGTCTGCTGCTTCACCCATAATCCACTTTGTTCGCTAAGTTGATTCGTCAGCGAGCCTTCATTCGGTATCATTCTATCTTCCTTCCATTCTTGTCCAGTGTTGGTGGAAGCTATATACCGACACACAAACACACACAGAGAGACTTACATAGAGATACACACACACATAGAGATACAGAAACACACATGAAGGCAGAAACACACATACGCATACAAAGTGAGACAGAGATAGAGAGACACGCACACATATTTATATACAAAAACACACGTATAGAAATACACACACACACACACACACACACACACACACACACACACACACACACACACTCCCTGGAGCCTGAGGACGCACTCGTAAAGTTCCGACCCAAACCACAAATATCTGCAGCCACAAGACCTCATCTCTGGTATGTAGATGTGGCATCCTGGAGTCACCAAAACTTTCCCTTATGCCTAAAAACACGATAAAAAAATACCTAATTACCTTATTACTTTATTTAAACCACGAAATAAAACAAAGAACTGATAAAATGGCGTCAAAACTATACTGAAACTATAGGATTCATTATTTCTGGGTTCTGAGTAAAATGGATTCGTATTCTGGATTCTAGGTTCCTCTCTCCTTCACGTCTGAGTCACGTCCCTAGTGCTTATATCATAATGCCTCAGTGCACGACCCCTGGTGGCTGAATGTGTCACGAGGTGCAGCTGAAAGGACACATCTTCCTCAGTATCGTTATTATTTTTATAGTTATGGGGGTCAGTATCTTGGCTGGGGGGAAGGGGGGGGGGGTGTAGGTCCTCTGTGTTATATGCTGTTGGTTCTGTGTTTTTTCTCTCTTTTATCTTAACTTTCTCGTTATCCTATTCCAAGTAGCGTGGAGACTTCTTTTTTTTTTCTTTTGTTTCTTCTTCTTTATCTTCTTCATCTTTTTTCTTTGTCTATTTCTTCTTCTTTATCTTCATCTTGTATATTCTCTTCTTCTATTTTATCTTATTTTCTGTATCTTGCTTCTCCTTCTTCTTCTTCCCGAGTACGTATTGTTGTGGGAATTCGTCTCTCGGATCTTCTCTATCCACACTTGTCACTCCTCTTCTTCCTCCTTTCGTACTTCTCAACTTTTTTCTTATCCTTCTCACTTGCATCTCTCCACCTTATCCTTCAGGCCACGTCTCTCGTATGTAAATTCTTTGTCTTAAGGGACGTGTAGGAAGTTTTGTTTGTGTACCTGGCGAAGGAGTTGTCCCAGCAGCTCGCGAGGGACACCTGTGGGTTGACACTACACATCATCTTGACCAGAACGATGTAATTCACCAACCCATTATGTCAGAACACCTTGTGGCAGATACCATTATGTCAGAACACCTTGTGGCAGATACCATTATGTCAGAACACCTTGTGGCAGATACCATTATGTCAGAACACCTTGTGGCAAATACCATTATGTCAGAACACCTTGTGGCAGATACCATTATGTCAGAACACCTTGTGGCAGATACCATTATGTCAGAACACCTTGTGGGAGATACCATTATGTCAGAACACCTTGTGGCAGATACCATTATGTCAGAACACCTTGTGGCAGATACCATTATGTCAGAACACCTTGTGGCAGATACCATTATGAGTGAACAGACACAGTTCCTCACTAATTATATCACCATTATAACTATGTGGACAGAATCACAGGTAAACACAAGATTTTTTGTTTACCTACGTTCATTTAATAAGTCTTCATAACTCGGTCTCTGATTACAACAATACGAGTCGACGAGTCATTGTCTTCACTTGAAATTATGTACAAACAGACAAGAGAGATTATTGTTACGTGTTTATGAAGAAGAAAAAAATGAAGAAAGGGAAAACATGAAGAGAGAGAGAGAGAGAGAGAGAGAGAGAGAGAGAGAGAGAGAGAGAGAGAGAGAAAGAGAGAGAGAGAGAGAGAGATCCAACCATTTCATCTCTGCAAAAATAATTCTCTTTTTACTTATTTGTAAAGTAACATATCAAGTCGACTCCGAATTGCAGATGAAATGCATTGTCAAGTAGGTTTTACCCAGAATATTTCATGAAGTTTCCGTATCCCATTTTAACATAACGGAATGTATATTGTGTCCTTGTTAACATAAAATTTCCTTCTTTTTGTTGGGGAAAATTTAACATATTTATCAATCTCAACCACCCACGATAAGTCTGATTATAACTATACCATAATATACAGTAGTTATGTCAGGTCGTCTGGGTATATGTTCAAGACAAGTGACAAGTTGTTTAAGGATCTACGAGTTGATTATATCTGTCTGTCTGTCATTGGGTCATAGTTCACCTTAATACCTGCTAATTGCTCTGGCTTATTCATCAATACTTCATAAACTTGATCTGTAAGTCGCTTACTACCTTTATCCCTGTGTGTGTGTGTGTGTGTGTGTGTGTGTGTGTGTGTGTGTGTGTGTGTGTGTGTGTGTGTGTGTGTGTGCGCGCGTGTGTGTGTGTGTGTGTGTGTGTGTGTGTGTGTGTGTGTGTGTGTGTGTGTGTGTGTGTGTGTGTGTGTGTGTGTGTGTGTGTGTGTGTGTGTGTGTGTGTGTGTGTGTGTGTGTGTGTGTGTGTGTGTTATGTTATAAGATCAACATTTGGGGTGCTTTGAGCCTTGACCATCGACTGTAAACGTGAGGGCATTAGTTGCTTCGACCTTTACTAGTGAGACATCAAAGAGGTTACTGTCTCTCTCTCCCTCTCTCTCTCTCTCTCTGTTAAACCTATACCCATGATATAAAAGTCAATCTATTGGGGTATTTGTTAACTAATCCCAATATAAGTATACAATGATAACATGATTAGCTAAATCAACCAATTAGACTACAAAAGAACTACGATAAAACTACATTGTGATTGGGTAAAATATAAGCCAATCAAATTGCTGTAAGAGGTAATTAACTTATTGTGTTTTTTGTAGTCCTGTAACAGAGGTAATGTGTATATGTGTGTGTGTGTGTGTGTGTGTGTGTGTGTGTGTGTGTTAAACCATCGCCATCAAAGAGTTAAATCACCAACAAAAACACAGTCCCACAATCCAAGAAAAAAAACCAACTATCATCTCCAAGTGATTTTATATGAGAAATAACAATAAACAATGAAATCTTAAAAAAAAAAAAGTGTAATCAGGAACCAACGTCAAATTCCATAAATACAACAAGACAACGAGACATGATGTATGATACGCTGACGGGGATTACAACTTCATATTTTTTGAGGTCGACGCAGGAGATGATTGATGCTCAGGTGCCGTCCAAATTAGATCTAAAAGGAGGGTGAAAAATGTGTGGGTAGGGAGGAGGAGGAGGTGGGGGAGGAAGGTAGGGGTTGGGAGGGAGGAGGGGTGGGTAGGGGGATGAGAGGAGGAGGCGGATAGAGGATGGGTTAAGGGGGTGGGTAGGGAGGAGGCGGAAAGGAAGGTGTAGGAGGATGAGAATGGGTAAGGGTAGGAGGATGAGGAGGAGGAAGGAAGAGGAATAGGAACAGGGGCAGAAGTAGAATCAAAAGGAGGAGGAAAATTTGGAGGAGGAGGGGGAAAAGGGGGAAGAGGAGGAGGAGGTCACTTCCAGCCGGGGACTGGTAAGTAAATGAAGGTGCCTATACCGTCACGGCACTGTGCCACCCCGACCAATGCCTCACCTCACATTAATCTCTCTCAGAATAGTTAATCCCTTAGCGTCAACGATAAAATAAAACAATTAAATATGTTATGATGTCAAGAAATAAAGGGAAAAATTATCGTACAGATCTCTGAGAATCCTTGACTCTAACTATAAACTGTGCCACGTGTATTATAACCTTTCGTAGGATAAACAACATGAAATTTGTTTTTAAAATCTACACGTTGTTGGATATAGCGTTGGTATTTACTTCGATAAGGATTCAACAGTTGGGGCCAAGGGTCAGACTTCAGTGTGGAGATTTATGGCTCTGGAATTGAAACTGAAATCATGGCTCCTGGTATTTGGGTCCTGGAAGTGAAAATGGAATCATGACCTCGGCCATCTCACATGTGACCCTGGGTTTGATTACACCAGTTAGCTGATTGTCTTATTCCAATCCAAGATGACGCTTTTTGACATTTTACTTACTGAACATCTTAACATGGAGTCAAGGAGTCAAAATAATTATAAATAAAAATGACCTCAGTGAGTCAGTTTAAGGTGGTTGGTGAGGATGGGTATTCAAAGAGTTATCTGACGCAGCTAAAAACAATTATAACTTCCTGAGACAGCTGTTACCCGGAGAGGCACCACGACAAAGGATATAACTTCCCTCATTATCCTCAAGTTATAACAGCTCTCACTCACTCACTCACTCACTCAGTTGTCCACGAGTGTCCCATATAGAGCTGCCTGCCACTACTATTTCCCTTCATCACTTCCTTGTACAGTCAAATTTCTTACTCTCCCTGATCTTTGTACTTCAACAACCCTTTTCTCCCTCCTTTTTCCTCCCTTACCTCCCACTCTCTCTTCCTCTCCCTTTCCTCCCATTACCTCCCCCCTCTCCCTCCTTCCCCTCCAACACCTCCCTCCCTCCCTCTCCGAGCTCTTCACAAACTACTCAGACTCTCAGCTACTCTTTCATCCTCCCTCAACAATGCCTCATATTCATCTTCCCTTCAAGAAAGTCATCCAGTGTTAATGTAGCTTCCGGTAGAGCGTCTCAGCCTCCTCACAGATGGAGCCGGGACGTACAGTAGAAGGTTAGGTTAGGTTAGTTCAGGAGTGACGAAGGACGTGAGGGGGGTAGGGGGAAGGGGGGAGGTCGTCACTACTTAATCAAGACGTCTGGTGTGTGTGTGTTTGTGTGTGGTATAGGCCCTTTGCTTCCTATGTAATATTCAAATTTCTAAGATGCTTCGAATATTTCCTGTCAGGATATTGAGCATCTGAGGGGGCTGGGGAGGGCGTGGGGGGGGGGGGGGGAGAGGCTGGAAGCGGCTGTTTTCTTGGAAATTTGATAATACAGAATTTCTTAGCTCGTGAGGAGTTAAACATACCAGTGTGTGTGTGTGTGTGTCTGTCTGTGTCTGTATGTCTGTCATCATATATTTCCCGTTTATGAAGCATTAGATTAGATTTTAATGTCACAAGTATTAACTAATATTACGTAAGAGATCAGTCAATCCTATGTTCTCTCCCTTGGGTAGAACTAAGAGGATTCCAGACTCCGAGTGAATGCCAAAAGAAGTCAAGATTCCAGATTAAATCAATATTCTTACTAGACGTCACTCCAAAAGAATTCCAGATTCGTCCAGATTTAGTTTTGTATCTTCATTAAATTGGCACAAAAAGGATTTAAGGTGTCTTATTAAAATCATATTTGTCTTAAGCTGCACCAGATTTCAGATTTTATGAGTGATATGTCTTCAGTGAATCCGATGCCAAGATTTATCCAGATTTATTCCATGTTTACTAGGGATTTCAGATTACATACATATCTTCATTAAATGTGGGATTAGGAATATTCCAAATCCATGTCATCAAGACTCTAAATTAAACCAAAATTCCAGATACCAAACTGGATTAAATTCCCAGATTTTCATTATTTTCCAGAATAAATTGTCAGAGAAAGAAATTCAGATTGCATAAACCAGATTAATTAACGAGTCATCACCAAACACAGCGGTTATGCAGATTTCATACGAGAATCCAGATTAAATGCGACACTTTGGACATTCCTGACACTAGATTTCAGATTAAGATCATGTAACTACTCAACACGACGATATTAGGATTGCCGATTCCAGATTCCAAAGACCATAAAACGTCACCCAAACGATATGAACAGGATTCCCGATTCCAGATTCCAAAGACCATAAAACGTCACCCAAACGATATGAACAGGATTCCCGATTCCAAATTCCAAAGACCATAAAACGTCACCCAAACGACATGAACAAGATTCCAGATTCCAGATTCCAAAGACCAATCACTCAAACGACACCACCAGGATTCCAGAGTCCAAAGACCATCACTCAGCGCAACTGGATTCCCGATTCCAGATTAATTTCGTGTCATCACTTAGCGGCAAACTCTCGCGAAAGCAAAATAGTGTTGTGGTAATGGGCCGATAGACGCACAGACGACGAGCGTTCATCAGTCTGAGTGGAGGGGAAGAGGGGTAGGGAGGGTGTGAGAGGGAGGAGGAGGGGTGAGCCCTGCTCCCCCATCCTTCTCGTCAAAATTCATCCCCAGATTCACCTCACCCCACCACCCCCCATCCCCAACATACTGCACCTCACCCCCCATTAATACCCCCACTCAATACCTCTCAACACTAACTCCATTCCATCCCAGCCTCCCATCTACACCACCCATCCCACTCAACACCCGTCAGCACCAACCCCACACCATTCCCTCTCCTCTACACCACTCCCATCCCACTCCAACACCCCTCAGCACCAACCCTACACCATTCCTCTCCTCGACACCACTCCATCCCACTCAACACCCTCAGCACCAACCCTACACCATTCCCTCTCCTCTACACCACTCCTCCCCACTCAACACCCCTGTCAGCACCAACCCTACACCATTCTCTCCTCTACACCACTCCTCCCCACTCAACACCCCTCAGCACCAACCCTACACCATTCCCTCTCCTCTACACCACTCCTCCCCACTCAACACTCCTCTTACTTAGGTGAGAATGATAAATTAATACCTACCTCTCAAGTATTGTTTTGTTTACATTGACGTCATCACTGTGTTGTCGGCCAGTAGCTCACCGCTTACAGAGACAAAGTTTATACAAATATTAATTCCTGGTTATGAAATCTTTTCTTTTAATAGACTCACAAAACACAAATATATCATAAATAATAATTATATTTTATAACACAAGTATATAAGATATTCGAAAGCTTATTTTTATGTGATATAGGATTTTATAATTCAATTTGATTATTTAGAGAAATGTCACGAAACGAAAACTGGAATTAATACAATTTAAATTTTTCACCAAAGCGTAAGTGTCATATACAGTACTAATTAATAACCCCTGGAATATATCAAATAGAAACAAAGATGAAATAAAATTGGAAAAAGGTACAGGTGAAATCTTAAGTAATTGTGTTTGACTGTAAATATATTTTCTGGTATAGCATTATATGTAACTTCAATAACTTGGGACTCTGAAATGCAGATGAAATGCATTTCAAAGCAGGAGCCTTCTTGGGAATATTTCACGAAGCTGTAGTAAACATTTGGTTGTCAAGGAATAACTCTGTAAATAAACAAGGATGAACACACACACACACACACACACACACACACACACACACACACACACACACACACACACACACACACAGACTGTATATATATATCACCCCATTTTGTGCCTCTCACTTCCTTTTCCTTCCTTCATCTTATCTACCTGTCCATCCTCCTTCTCCCTCCTGCTCTCTGCTTCTCACTCCTTCATCCTGTCTGTCCATTCTATCATCCTTCCCATTTCATCTTGTCTTCCAATTCCATCTCACTTCTTCATCCTTTCCCCTCATCCTCCTTTTCATCTCCCTCTTAGTTTCTCATCTTCTCCCTTCATCTCAACCCCTCATTCTCTCTCCCTCTCCACCCTATCTCTCACCTCTATCTCACTCACCAACACACTCTCTCCTTCTCTACCTTCGCTCTCCCTCCTTCATCAAATCTGTGTGTCCTCATAGCATTCCCTCTATCAACCAGTTCCCTCTTTATTCACCTCTTTTTCCTCCCGTCTACCAAAAGTTAGGAGAAAGGCAACCTAAAAAAAAATAATAATAACGTTGTCTTCAATGAGGTACGGCAGTGATACTTTTCATTCGTCTGTCCGTCCATCCGTCCATTTTTCATTCGATATTTTCCGCCTGTCCATCCATGACAAATTTGATTTACCCTCGATAACATTTTTTTTTCGGGAGATTCAATGCACTGATTACACTTTAGACGTGATGGTGTACCGAGACAGGTTCTTTCTGGGGTGTGTTGGTCATGTTACTGGTCCAGGTGTGTTGAGAGGCGTAGATATACAGTAGGTGCGGTAGAAGGTATATGACACTTTCATTCCCTCTCAGTCTAAGACACCTAAACTGTTTCTCTCTTTCACTGCGTCTCCTTATGGCATTTTCACTGCCCCTCAGAATATGATATTTTCACTTTCTCTCGGTATATGACACCTCCTCTACCTCTCTCAGTATATGACACCTCCACTACCTCCCAGTATATGACACCTCCACTACCTCTCAGTATATGACACCTCCACTACCCGTCTTAGTATATGACACCTCCACTACCTCTCAGTATATGACACCTCCACTATCTCTCTTAGTATATGACACCTCCACTACCTCTCTCAGTATATGACACCTCCACACCTCTCAGTATATGACACCTCCACTACCTCTCTCTTAGTATATGACACCTCCACTACCTCTCTCTATGTACACCTCCTACCTCTACACCTCCACTCTCAACCTCCACTACCTCTCAGTATATGACCTTCTACTACCTCTCAGTATATGACACCTACTACCTTTTCAGTATGCACACCTCCACTCCTCTCTCTTAGTATATGACACCTCCACTACCTCTCTATGTATGACACCTCCACTACCTCGCTCAGTATGACACCTCCACTACCTCTCTCAGTATTTGACACCTCCACTACCTCTCAGTATATGACACCTCCACTACCTCTCTCAGTATATGACACCTCCACTACCTCTCGTTATATCGTGTAAAATTACCTATGAAACGACTAAGCCTCCAGTGATAAGACTATTCTGATGAAGCTCTGGCCTAGATTCAAGAGGTACTTTCCCTTGCCCCTGGAGGAGTAGACAGCATATTATATGTGTAGATGTTAGGAAGGGAGTCTGTTTGCCCTTATACTTGAAGACCTGCATGTTGTATAAGGAAGGAATGACGTGTGCGTGTGTGTGTGTTTAGGGAAGAGGGAGGGTGTTCCTTTGTTGTGAGGTATGAGAATTTAAAGAAGAAAGGAGGAGGAGGAGGAGGAGGAGAGGGAGAAGGTAGGGGGAGAAGAAGGGGAAAGGGGAGGAAGAGGGGGAGGAGGAGGGAGAAAAGAATGAGAAGGGGGAGGGAGAGAAGGGAGATAAGAGGTATAAGAGGAGGGGGGAAAAAGGAGGAGGAAGAAGAGAGGAGGTAGAAAAATAATAGGAAGGAAAAGAAGAATAGGAGGAGGAAAAAGAAAAGAAGGGGGAGAAGAGAAAGAGGAGGAGGGACAGTAATACATTGAAAATATTCTGCAAAATAGCAAGTGAAATAACAACTGGGAGTATATGGATTAGGTATGGATAGACTAGGAGTAAAATAGCAAGTGAAATAACAACTAGGAGTATATGGATTAGGTATGGATAGACTAGGAGTAAAATAGCAAGTGGAATAACAACTAGGAGTATATGGATTAGGTATGGATAGACTAGGAGTAAAATAGCAAGTGGAATACTGTATCTGAAAGTGATACCTGAAGCCTGGATTAATGTTTCTGGATAAATATGGATTAATAATATGAAATCCAGGTGAAGTTTAACCCATTATATTAACGTTATAATGAGGAATAGAAGGATAATATAGGATACTGTAGGATGTGAGGCTAGAATTCTAACCTGTATTCCTGACGTAGCGAACATATCCATACTATGTTTTCATCAGGGAGGGATATGGTGGACTGACATGCACCCACCACGTTCTTTCAACCCTGAAATATGAGGTTTTTATCCCATGTGAAACCAGAGAACAGATTTTCTTCACAAGTCACTGAGGTTGAAATACAAAAAATAATTCTTGGATATTTTAGTTTTTATGTTTGTTATTTCTCTCTAGTTTAACCAAGTTAGATTCAACCTTTCACAAAGACATTTTCTGACTACGCAATAAAGACTTTATATTGATTAAGACAGACTCGGAATTTCTGATATTTTGTTAAACTTAAAGTCATGAAAAACACCAAATTATGTTTTATTTCAACCATTGCATCATTTGTTACTCAATGCGATGTTAGTTTATTGAAAAAATGTATTAGGAGGATATAATGTTAATCTTCTGAAATGCTAACATCACCTTGAGATTAACTAACATATAACATTCCATAATTTCGATATAACAGAGAATAGAGGAAGCTGACTAGCAGGTGTTGTTAATTATCTGGTGCCATGGGTTCGATGTTTCATGGTTACCTTGATATGTGTGTGTGTGTGTGTGTGTGTGTGTGTGTGTGTGTGTGTGTGTGTGTAATATCATAACAATCCCTAAAACATCACAAATAAATAAAAAAATCCCAACTAATTTCCCATAAAAAACAAAAGTCTATGTAATTATTCATCCATACTCATAAATGAATAATACACGATAAATATCCTCATTCATTACCATAACGTGTATAAAGTATTTGACGTTATTTAGCACAACATTAACGCTGAAAAAAAAAATACTGTGGTTGGCGACATTTATTGGGTACGGAGTCTGACATCTACTAAACAGGGGGAAAAAATAGTGTGTTTTGTAGAGCATTATATTGTGGGTGTAACTCACGGCACTTGTTGGCACCGTTGGCACACTATTATGATGATATTTAACCCAGTGCCTACTATCCCCATACATCCCTCTCTCCCACCACTCATCGCCCTCTCCTCCTGCTTCCCAACCTTACACATCCCTCTCAACCCCACTCCTACATGCCTCTCTTTCCACTCCAATACATCCTTCTCTTCTCTACACACCCCTCTCTCCCCACAGCAGCACATCCCTCTCTCCCAACAGCAACACATCCCTCTCTCCCCACAGCAACACATCCCTCTCTCCCCAACACATACCCCTCTCTCCTCACCCTAACACATCCCTTTCTCCCTACAGCAACACATCCCTCTCTCCCCACAGCAACACATCCCTCTCTCCTCCACACGGATCCCTCTCTCCTCACCCCAACACATCCCTCTCATCCCCTCTCCCCAACTCCACACACTTCACCATATAAACTCACGGGGCAGACAAGAATTTTCTAATGTAATTCCCGTGTATTTCAGCATCCTGGTCTCACGGAGGACGCCACAGTATACTCCAACAGATAAGGAAAACAAAAATACCTAGAAAATTAAATCTACGGTAGTTATAACTCAAAATTAGACCCGACAGCTGATTCGTGTTTTCTAGGATGGGGTAAATACGTCATAGCTCGCGCATGCTCAGTAACGACGTTTCCTCTCCATATCTGCCCAATGAATGGAAGGCAATAATAAAGGCTGTATTTCGCGTTTCATTACCAGACCATTTTAGTAATGTGCTCACGCAATAGATGGCAGCACCATCGTTTATCTTATATGGTATATCCCTGAGAAAAATTTTAATGTTAAGTATAGTAATTATAATTTGTTTTTAGTAAACAGGAACTAAAGATATGTTATCCACGAATAAAATGTTTGTAGGGTGAAATAATTGAATGTGTAAATATTTCGATATATGATCCCCTTCAACATTCAACCTTCCCAAAGGAGTAACAGAGGTAAGTGTATTGAGGAAAACAAACGGTAATATTGCGTTTTGAAACACATTATTTTTATCTCATGCTTCATTCATATGACGTAAGGTTACGGCCTAACCCTACCTACCATTAGGACAAGGTTAGGTTTGGTTTAGTTTCATAAATTCCGTGGTCGAGAAATTGTTCCAAAGCAGTTAGCATGTTGGGGAGGCAGCCCCAGTGAGTTAGCTTATTTAGAAGGGTGTAGGATCATGATTTACGCCAGAAATGAGTATTATTAGAGAGTTTGCCCTAATCACAGACCTTTTGTGTGTGTTCTTTCATATTCTTGGCCCCAAATAGAGAGAATAGTATTATTGCAGTTTTCACAACCATAAAATCGAGATATTTTTGTTGGTAACATACTTATAGGGCTATTATAAGAAACTTTTCTTCTATACTAATTTCGTTACAAATGCATAATAGCGTCGGAAATTAAATAATTTATTTACGTAAACACGGTTATAGTATTAAAAATCTAGTTTTTATTAACGTAATGATTTGAGGCCAAACGCTCTATTTTTACAAAGCAATGAAGGTCAAAATCGTTTGATACCCATAAGAACACACACAGACACAAATTTCCATGTTGAAAGAGGTGTGTGGTGGAAAATGCAATTTTACCCAATAAATAAGCAATGAAGAACAATCCTTGCAACAGTTTAATTAGATTTCTCTTTAATGACACCTTCCCCTCCTTGCAGATGTGAAAAGCTGTTACATGTTACAAAACTGTGTTTAAATAAGCCACTCTCAAAACTCAACAGGAATTGTGTTCCGTGCCGCCAACACTTCACCCCAGATTCATTCAAGCCTCGCACCTCTCCTCTAAAACTGAAACATTTGAATGTTTACTTCATGTGTTAAGAAATAGTTGTGCTTGTGTTTGTCTGACACTTCTTGTAATAAAATAAATATTCGTACACTATTTTTTTTTAACTTAAATTCCATTATAATATATTCCCCCCCCAGACATTTTTTTGGGTGGTCTTGTAGTGCAAGCAACCGAATTTGCCAGTATAAAGGGGACACAAGATTTTCAGTCTATGTACTTTGAATGATTGTGAACACAAAGGAGCCATTAGTAATAAATATAAGTGAAAACACAACCATATGAAATGTTGCCCCACAAGTACAGTATATACCATGTAAATAAGTCACTTATATGGGAGTGAAGTAACACTACAATATATAAATATGTAAATCATGTACATGAGATTGTATTGCCTGTATTGATTGATTTCCAGCATGTCATATGGTATAGTATATAATGAATTGAAATATTCCAATAACATTAACTAGGTAAGTATTAATAATAAATGAAAAGTCTCATACTGAGGGCAGTATAGGGGTATAGGCGAGGAATAGGGTCACTAGTTTTAAAGCAGCTACTCCTGAAACGTATTCAAATTTGGTATTTTTCTTACACACTAGATGGCGGGGTTTACCCGGGGTAAAAATCGTACTGATAAAGGATAATTGGTCACCCTTGGAGTATACCGGGCTACTCCTGAAGAGCGCCGCGCTTTCCTCTCGTTCTTTAACCCCCATTGTATCTGTCTGTCTGACATAGCTGAGTTAAATCAGAGTGTAGGTGTACATGCATACTTCGTTCAGGACATTCAGACTGACCGCTTCACCTCTGTTTACCCTTACGTGTGGGTATTAGTGATTTCTCGTCATATTTGGCATGCACTGAAGTGACTGCATAGTGTAAAGAATGTTATAGTAACTCATAAAGGGTGATAATTGTTGTGTTTGACTGTTGTTTACGTGGACATTGTCTGGTAGAGAGTGAACGACCCAGGGCCCTCACTAAATGACCATCACGGCGTTGTTGATCGTTCGGTGTGGATTATAGCGCCAGGAACCTGATTGCCAACAAGTGGTAAGTACAGTTATTTATGTATTTGTTGTATTATCATTTATTACGATTTGCATTATGTATTGTGAGACGTGGAAATTGTGATTATTGTTGTTATTGTTGCTGTTGGAAAATCGGCCAAAACTAAAATTTTTCACGCATTGACTTCAAAATAATTTCATTCGCTTCGTAAGAACTTGTAGTACAGTGATCCGAAATAAATGAACATTAAATTACGTTTTCTATAGGATATACCCGAGACCTTAACAATGCAGGCGGTAGTTACCATTCTCGCGGGTTAACTACACAATCATCCCCCCCTACCTCACCTCACCACTGTCTCCTCCATCCCCTTCTTCTCCCCCTCCCCTAACCCTTTCTTCTCCACAACCTCCACCCCTCCCCTTCCCTCCTCCCCCCTCTCCCCTACCCCCCCCCCCCTTCCCTCCCCCTCCTCCCTCTCCCCCTCCCCCTCCCCCCGGGTCTCATTGCATAAAGGCTGGGACACCAATTGAAAAGTACAGTACCACTCTTAGGTTAGGTTAGGTTAGGTTAGGTTAGGTTGATTAATTCTTGCATCCTGTTGACTAAATAAGACGTCGAGAGATTTAAAACTTTCCCGAGTGCATCTTAAACCATGTAATTGTCTGATGGTTTTAGTTCAGCTATTCTTACTGACTTGATTACCAGGTTCGTATCTGGTGTGTGCTATCCTGGAGGGTATTGTGGGTAATGGACATGGTATATATGTCAACAGACACCTACGGACAGTTAACAAGCACTTCCGGACAGTATACAGGAAGGACAACGGTCGCTGATCAAATTGGCCCCCCAGTTCTACTAGGCCCTGTCTAAATGGACCCCAGACTTAGCGTATCCAAACCTAACGCGGTTAACATTACTATTGGGATTAGACCCCTTTAAGGTTGGGGACCGATTGATCAGTCACCGTGAGAAATATCCTGGAAGTGACAGCCATGATTTCTTGCTTCAGTGGTTGAAGAAGGAGCCGTGCAAGGAACGGTGGAGCGTAGGGTAAAACTTTGCCAATTAACGTGTGAGTAGTGACACTTCTACTCGAATAAGCCAACAAGTTACGAATCGATGTTAATTAGAGCACTTCCTGTAGACGGTGGCTGGCAGAGGTGACAACTCCTAATGTACTCCTGCGGTTCAATCATCACACCTACCAAGATATTAAAGAAAACACTGAAAACCTTAGAGAACGATTGACTCCTTTCATTTGTTGTTTAGTCGCCAGGTATCTTGTAATTATTATCAAAGAAAACAATGATAGATAAAAAATTGTCTTTCTTCTCTGCTTCAACAAAATTAAACAACAATATAAAAATAATGAAAGTTTCTGACAGTGACGGTAAAGTTGTCTGGACGGAATGTTTGCCCTTAAATACCACTCGTAACACTGAGATAATGTCAATGGTGAATAATTCCTTGCGTCGCGTCTTGGTGGTATAATAGATATATCGATAAACCAAATGCCGCCACAAGACTTCCCCGGGACATGATTATCTCAAACAACCTAATTGTACACAAGACAAAGAACCGTATTGAATATTCTAGTTACTGTGATGTTTTTATTATCAGGTGGATGGATGTCATTAATGTGGAAATGAAGGTAAAACATGAGGTACAGTCGGGGTCAGAAGTCTTGAGTACCCGAAGATCTTAGGCATTAAGGAGAGTTTTATCCCATTGTGTGGTTCAGGCATAATATGTGATGACAAGTAGTGTTATTAGTATACCCCAATCATATAACTCACAAGTAGATGACAGATATTGCTAAGTGTTCAAGACTTTTGACCCCAACTGTACATTCACGCCAAAAAAGTATCTTCACGGACGGGACCGATGAATTTCAGAATGAACACTGCGACTCCTGTTGTTTCTGTAGGGTTGTCAAAATCTTTCATCCGTTGTGTCATATTGTTTCGCAATAAATCGTAAAAATACTTTTTGGAGCGAGTTTACGTTATATTTCTCCCCTAACTGAGGACCTTATGACAAATTTAACTCATTCACTTAACCTAACCTAACCTAACCTAACCTAATCTAACCTACGACACTAAAATGAATTCTCAGAGGGTTTGTACTTTAAAATCTTTTTCATCTACGATATATAGATGATGACTAAATTTACATTAGTAGTTGTTAATAGACCTGACTGTTAACTACATGTGTTTAGTTATTCCCCCAAGTACGTGTTGTGGAGAGCCAATGTGACTGATGAACTTATGTGAATGTTGACCCTCTGTTATCTTCTGATTCATTGTGTCTCGTTTTGTTTAAAAGTGTTTTGTTGACTTGGGCTTCTGTTTTAAGTGATTGAGAACACCGTTGAAGTTATTCTCACTATTCACATATATCGTTTTGTTGTTAGTCTTATACATGGACTTCAATAACCCCGTGAAAAGGTATAAACACGTATCTCATTATCATTGACACTCACAATACACATGTGATATTATCCGGTTGATAGACAAAAGCCTATTGTGTTGGACAGTCTCTAACACCTGTTATGTTTTTAGGGAGACAAACACTCTACCTATACCGACATATAGTAATGGTGTAAATAATAAGTGAGAGTTAATACTGAGGAAAGCAAGACACGCAGTGAAGTAACTTGTTCACAGATGGTGTTATGAGGGACCTCACTGTGAAAGTTAACTTGGTCACGTCTCTCAGCTGTCACTGTTTAGCGTTGATTTCACTGGCTAAGCATTGTTCATCATTGTTCAACACTGATTCCACTCCTTTCCAAAATGAAATTTAAACTTTTGGCGAAAGCTTACTGTTATACCTGTGGGAAGGAGGGTTTGGTAGGAGTGAGTTGGGGGTAGGGGCCAACAGCTGGCCCAGGCGGTCCCAGAGCGGGGGAACGAATAGGTCTTGACCTTCTGGTGATCAGGAAACTATTGTGTGTGTGTGTGTGTGTGTGTGTGTGTGTGTGTGGTATAAAGAGGAAGAAATGTGAAGTATCATTGTTATATAATCAGAAAATCGTCTATTAACTGTAATATTAAGACAACCAATAATATAAACGTCCCTGGCGCTACACATCAGACACTCTGCTTGATATCACACTAACTCTTGTAAGTCTTCCCTCTACTGGAACGTTCACTCCGAAATACCACTTCCAGGAATGGTATATATCACTGAGGTAAAGTCAATGCTGATTAATTCCGGTGTCTTGGTGACATTTATAAAACAATGAGAAACGAAATTCTACCAGAAAACCTTTAGAGTTACATTAAACACAAACTATGATAATCGTCCACTAATCAAATATGTATTTTGAATTATCACTAAGACCATGACACCTTGATTATCAGGTATACAGGTGGTGGATATAATTTACGAGTGAAAGTGGAGGAACAGATATTAAGTAAACATGTTCCCAGACAGCAAGTACAGTTTAACCCGAGGCATCGGCCTACAGGTTATCTATTTTTCAGAAGCTTCCCGTCAGTAACCTGTGGTCTCTCACGAGTTGGTAAAACTGAGAATACTTCAGGAGGTAATGGTGGTCACCCCAGACTAGACCAGTGACCTTGATCTCTCTCGAGTATCAGTTAAACTTAAAAGTGAGCAAAGATTATAAAGCAAGAACTCCCAAACAGAAATTGGACAAGGTAGTTTTTTTTTCTGTGAAGCAGCAGCAAGAACCAGGTGTAGTGTAGTGTAGTGTTTCTTTAATGGGGATTACAGTCGGTTTATATAATTCATATCTAACTTTAGATTAATTAAATGAATATAATTCGCTCACTTAACCTAGAATACAATAACCTACAAAGCGGCGTCCAAGGATACACTAAAACTCGCACAATATTAAGTATGTTCTCTTCAGTCTTTGGTCACACTGGGAAACAATGTTATAAGAGACTACGGTGCGGAGGGGCGTCCTCGGGTGTTGACATGAAGGACCTCATGTGGTCATGGAGACACTGTGCGGTATGGTGTGGTGTGGTGTTATAGTACGAGACACCTGGTGGGGTGGTGTGCTAGGTGGTGTTGCGATATCTCATGGTCAGGTGTAGAGCCGACCCACAGCTGTTCCCAGAGTGGAGTGATTAACACTATACCGTCTGGTCAGAAGATGGTGGTCGGTTCCCAGGGTGTGGACCTCACTGGTGGGTGTGACGGTCAACTTGGTCACGACTTTCGGCTGCCATTGTTTAGTGCTGCCTTCACTGGCCTAACACTGTTCATCGCAGTTTAACACTGATTCCACTCCTTTCCGAAACGAAATTGTCACTTTCAGCAGAATTTTGTTGACTTCCTAGTTGGGAAGAGGGGTTGAGGGTTGGTAGTTGGGGTATGGACCAACAAATGACCCTGGCATCAGTACCAAACAGGTCTTGACCCTCCGGGGGTCAAGGGCGTAGTTCGTGTTTGTATTTTTTGATGGTGGTACCTCTCTCTCTCTCTCTCTCTCTCTCTCTCTCTCTCTCTCTCTCTCTCTCTCCTTCCCATTACAGTTCTCCTGCTGTGGTAATTAACGAGAGAAAGATGCCTCAGGATCCCACATAATTAGGTTAAATCCTAGGACTCGGGTTTAAATGATATTCCGTGATATGTATTTTACTGCCTCCGTTTCCAAATGCCAAATGAGATATCTGACTCATTAGGAACCATTAATTTTGATTTTTTTTTTGAGTGGGTGAGGCTGGAGGTGACGGCCCTATTCATTACTCTGATAACACTACCTTGTAAAGTATTAATATTTAAACGAATCAATTAACTCTTTTTTAGAATGGCTTATATTTTGTGATTTAAGCTATTTTAAGTTATTGAAGTGGGAAGAAATGGATGCTGGGTAATTTTGGGTTAAGACACTCGATAAGACCAGGACAAATTGGTGATTTATTTTAGTCTTGTTGATAGAGGGAGTTAATTGATTGTACTGAGAGGAAGAGAGACATACAGAGAGAGCGAGGTAGAGAGAAAGAGAGAGGTGGATCGAACAAAAGAAAGAAAGGAAGAGTAAGAGGTTGAAGCTTAATCTTTACTCTGTTATGCCACGTCTGGTGAACTAACGCCAACAACCCAACCAGGCGACACAGATGCAAAAATGATATTCCCAAAGCATCTGAAAGACTGACCTGTCAATTCTTCGGTGGCGGTGAGGTATAGAAAAGTCCCCCCTCCCTGGACGCGTTATCACCGTTTTCTATTGAATGGCTAAAGAAAACGTAATGCCCCATTTTCTGTTGATGACCTTCCGGTTGAGTGCCGCCAGCCAGATGCAAGCATTAAGATGTCGTCAACTGGGAGGTGCTGGCGGCGTATGGGCCAAATTTACAAACTGGTGGAAATTTTTTCTTTAATATTTTTTGTCCCTTTTCACAGTGTTTACAGAAATAGGGATCTAATTGGGGTCTTTTTACCCAGTTTAGAGGATTATCATAAGTTAGAAGGTGATTTATCTAATGAGAAACATCTTGGTATATGTCTCCCCCCCACCATCTCATCGCCTATATTATACATGATTTTGGTTATAACAACAATATAACAACTTTTTTGAGCCTATAATCGTTTTTACCATAAATTATAATAGATTAGGTTCTTTACAATAAAGAAATATCACAATAAAAATCAATACTGCATTTTTAAGCTGTTGTGGTAGAGTTGTGATCTTATTTACAGTTGTAGTTGTATATGAAGATTGCTGGAAGACACTGGTGAGTTTATATAGCTGTATCAAGTATTTCCAAATTAAAATTAACTATGTATTCAATTGAAGGATTGAATAAAACGTAGTACCTAGATTTTGTTGGTGGAATGACAAGAGAGAGAGAGAAAGAGAGAGAGAGAGAGAAAGCGAGAGAGACGTAACAGGTAAAGGAGTCACGACCCAATTTCACATTAACATTATGATTGTGGCCCCAGTCCAAATGGGCCCCAGTACGTATGGGTCCCAGTGCTAATAGACCCCAGTCCTAATAAGCCTAAGCCCATTAAAATGGGACCTATTAGAACTGGAGCCTATTGGGACTCGTGCATATTACGATTGAGGCATATTGGAGCTCGTTACCATATGCATTGGGATCTATTAGCTCGGAGTTCCATCTGAGCTGCAGCCCAGAGGCATTGCTGGCTTAAGCTTGTACTGTTACAATGAGTTCAGCGAGGCAGTAGATATATCCCTATCGACTTCCTATTGAGATAAATGGTTGTATTATTTTCCAAGGCCCCAATTCTTAGAAATTCATAAGTTTTATTTTCCCAACTAAATAGAAATGTGAGACCGTATCTAACTGGCTCCCTTAACCTACGACAAAAAGATGGATTCTTAAAGGTTCTTCGAGTGTGGGTTCCCCTCTGCCCCCCCCTCCCCCCCCCACCCCTCTCCCTTGTACCTGGAGACGCGAGGACACTTGTAAATGGCACACACAGGTACACACAACAGTACAGGTGCAAAGAGATACATGAATAGATATAAATACAGGTACAGCATTAGAACTGAGACAGGTGCAGACACAAGTGTGTGTGTGTGTGTGTGTGTGTGTGTGTGTGTGTGTGTGTGTGTGTGTGTGTGTGTGTGTGTGTGTGTGTGTGTGTGTGTGTGTGTGTGTGTGTGTGTGTGTGTGTGTGTGTGTGTGTGTGTGTGTGTGTGTGTGTGTGTGTGTGTGTGTGTGTGTAAGCAAGGGTAATCACCACCTCGTTATCCCTCCACCTTCATCACACCGCACACTACCCCTTACTGACTCCTCGCCGCCATAAGTCTGTAAACTTATTGAGATTAATCATTTATTGATTTATATCAGCTTGGCTAATTTAATGAACATTATTAAGGCAATTTATCAGTGTCGTTTAATACCTCAGACACTTGTCGATCTAACCACAAACATTAGTTACCTGTAATTAATAGAACCGTATCAATATTGAGAAGGTAATTCCAGCCAGGGTTAATAGTGAAGTATATCAACTGTGGACATGTGAGGTGGACATTAGACACGGTGTTATGTCCCATTTAGGAGCGTGTTAAAGTGTTCTTATGTGTGTGATGTGGTGTTTGTTTAGTCAATAATAGTTCCCAGAATTGTGTAATAATAGTAGTACAGGTACAGCTACAGTGTAATTACAGGTACAGGGATGTAAATATCAATACTAACTATACACAAACATTACTGAGGATCAATGTCTATTATTACGTCTTAATGTACACAATAAAAGTACATTAGAAGAATATAGTAAAGAATGTAAGGTATTTTGAGTGTATTCTACCGCTCAATGTAAGAAAGGTTCCATAAAGTTTATTTATTATGATAAATATTCCCCACTGGATACATAAATAATGTTTTTAGATTAATAAATGTCCCTCTGGAGATATAAATATTCTCACGGACACATAAATATTTACCCCGGATGTATAAATATTCCGAAGAATTTATAAATACTTCCATGGATACAGACACCATACAGGAGGTCCCGCTGCTGCCTGGTGATCACATCCTTCACTACAGAGAAGAGAATAAGGATCGTTCCTCATTTTCCCGGAATTGCTTGTGATTATTGTCTTATGCGCCCCGCCCCCCTCTCCTCCGTTCTCTTTTTGTGGTCAGTTCCAACATTTAATTTATTTATTAATTAATATACATTTGATTTTATGTCGTGATAAGAGTTGCTACTTTATGACTTTTAACCTAGGACGTCATGTATCGAAGACTCCCTCAAGTTCCTTAAGTGAGGGATGGAGCCTAGGGTGTGGGAGACATTCCATCTTTGGATCCCCATACTGAGGCGCTGAAGCAAGTAACTGGATGCTCTGTAGCCTCCAGTAGTTTCAGTAAGTCTGGAGCCCAACTCCTTCAGGAATTTCAGGCCTCGGTGCTCCAGGTTCCCAAAGTCTCGGACCTTACGGAGACAAAGCAATATTGGTGGCTCATGCCCTGTACTTTACCTCCTACTGGCTTTCCCTTAAAGTTACTATCCTCCTCACTCTTCCTACACTAGTCGGGTCTGTAGTTCTGCAGCCTCCTCTGTGTTGGGCAGCCAGCAGTGGATGAGATTGTTTTGATAGTGTCATTAACTTAATTATGCCTCACATGCCAACCCAAGAAACCCCTCAGCTGAGAAAGTGGATGGTGTGTTGGTCTGTTCACTCGTTGTCGCAGATACACTCATACAGTGAGGAGCGGGGCCTCAAAACGAAGGGCTATTCCAGGGGATCGAGCTGAGTGTCACAGGAGGAGTTAGGGTGGCCAAGAGGAAGAAGTCACCTGCAGACAAGCCTTCTGCAGGTCAGTTCATGCCCCTCTCAAGCATGACTGAAGCAATATCCTCCAAGATCAGTTTGCCCCAGTGGGTTTGTTCGTGGTCCTTTGAGGTCATCGATCTAGCCACTTGGTGTATGAGGGTTGTGGTTCTCTTCCTAAACGTTGGGTCGTTAACTCCTGCACCCGCTCTAAGGTGTTCTGGGACGATCCTCTTTACCAGTTCGTTGGATGCTCGGTAGGAGGATCTGATGCTGGTAACCCGATCTGAGAGGCTTTGTGGATACCATCACCTCCCTCTCAGGCGGCCAGGGAGAGTTGCTTCAACCCGTTGTGAGTCTTTACGGCTTTTGTGAATATTTTTACGTATATTCTTCCTAAATACATAAATATTTCTCTAGATACATAAACTTTCCCCTAGATGTATAAATATTCCTGATGACTGCATTAATATTCCCCTTAAAACATAAATATTTCCCGGGATATGTAGATATTCTCGGGGGATTTATTTCTGAATACATAAATATCTTCTGGACACGTAATCCTATGTACATTTCCGAGATACATATACATTTCATACATACAGCATTTATTCATATTTCCTACATGTATATATTTCCTCATACATTTGCTGTATATATTTCAAGATACATTTCCAGTAGCTATACTTCTGGATGCTTCTATATACATCAGAATAAATTTCCAATATACATATAGATATATCTCAAATAGGTCTGGATAAATCTTGTATACACATTTGCGAGACACATTTCCATATACATTTCCGGCAAACGGGTGGACACATAGCCCGGATATATTTCCCCAATACATCTCCCAGATACATTTCCAGATAGCATAACCTAGCTGGCTGGCTTCGCTGGCTGGCTGGCTGGCTGGCTTCGCTGGCTGGCTGGCTGACTGGCTGACTGACTAGCAGGGCTCCCATCATTCTATATATCCATGAGGTCCAACTTGTCGAAAATGTAATACCCTCTCCTTCCCCCTCTCCCTCTCCCCCCTTCCCCTTTCCCTCTCTCCCCTTCCCTTCTCTCTTCTTCCCCTTCCCCTTTCCCTCTCTCTCCTTCCCCTTTCCCTCTCCCCCTCGTGTATTGTGTCACTGAGCCGGTAGGGTCTATGATAGCGTGGTTCATACATATACGCATAATAGTATATCGGTTATGCATATATTTACCGTTTCCAATACAGACGGAGCAGTGGGCGCTTGATGAATCTCTGTCTGTCTGTCTGTCTGTCTGTCTGTCTGTCTGTCTGTCTGTCTGTCTGTCTCTCTAACCCAACCCAACCCAACCCAACCCAGTCACAAACTCATTGTAAACTGGACCAAATACTATAATTAAGACGACATAATGTATCCTAGTAAAGAAAATACCCCTGTAAAATACTACCAATGTATTTCAAGAGACGATACAAACTTCCTGTAAATTCCTGTAACTACGCGAATAATTCCTGAAACTATGAAAAAACAAGTTAACTTAGAGGTCACTGTATCCAAACCCGGGGCACTCAGGGTCGGGAAAATTCTTGTAATATGTGTGTGTGTGTGTGTGTGTGTGTGTGTGTGTGTGTGTGTGTGTGTGTGTTTTCATGAAATTCTGGGTTTATGTTAATTCTATGTGACCAAACGCGGCCGCAGCTTCGTCTCGTGGTTCAAAATACAGTGAAACCTCCACATAACGGACTTCTCTCTCCGCATAATCCGTTAAATGTTTTTTTTATATAACGGACCCTTGATATAACGAACTTTCATCTCTATATAATCCGTTAGATGAGGATTTTACATCTAACCAACCCTCGATATAACGGACTTTCATCTTTATATAGCTCATTAGATAGCCTTGGTTAGGATAAGTTAGGTCAGGTTAGGTTACGTTAGGTTAGGTTAGGTTAGGTTACGTTAGGTTAGGTTAGGTTAGGTTAGATTAGATTAGGTTAGGTTAGGTTAGGTTAGCTTAGGTTAGGCTAGGTTAGATTAGATTAGGTTAGGTTAGGTTAGGTTAGCTTAGGTTACGTTAGGTTAGGTTAGATTCAGTAACATTAAATCTTCTTTGGCTGCGTTCACCACCTTGGTCTGGGTTCAGGACTTAGTGGGCCCTTAAACACACGTCCACAAAGTCCCGGTCGGGGCATTCAGGCAGGGAAATTCTTTTGAGTTTTGTCTTTTATTTCACGAGCTATTGAATATTGGACGCTAGAAACCTATTCAAACGACCATAAAAATCTTGATTCATGTTAAGTGAGTTATACCAGCGAGGCCGCCCACCACCAGGATACACACACACACACACACACACACACACACGGACAGAGACAGACACGGAAAGAGAGACACACACATGCACACATACACACATACACCCCCCCACACACACACATGCACGCTATGACAGGGTTAAGGTGCCTATAAAGAAGATTGCCTGCACTCACACACGCACACAAAAGCACACACACACACACACACACACACACACACACACACACACACACACACAATGACAGGTCAGGTTAATGTGTATAAAGTAGGCTGCCGACAGCTGAGGTCAGGTATTACTGCGTCAAATCTTCGTTTTATGACACCGACGTGATGGCAGCTCCTCCCCCCTCTGTCTGGTCCATGTGTGTGTGTGTGTGTGTGTGTGTGTGTGTGTGTGTGTGTGTGTGTGTGTGTGTGTGTGAATGGAGAATTTTTTATTTTTTATTTATCACGAAAATATAATCCAAAACAACATGGGATTTATCATGACTGGAATCTATTAGGAATGGGATCCATCATTCCTAGGATCTACACCACATTCATATAACATAACAAGAGGATAAAACAGATCTGTGCTACTCGATCCTATTATCCTTAACTTGCCTGCCATCTATAGAGGCTGGATGACGGCCATAAAGGCTCATAAAACGACCTTATGGCGCCTGATAGTATGTGTCGTGTGTGTTGGAGGCGCCATGACCCTGTGTGTGGTGGAAATAATAATAATAATAATAATAATAATAATAATAATAATAATAATAATAATAATAATAATAATAATAATAATAATAATAATAATAATTTTAAAGTCATTATTACTATTAATATTAACATTAGTAAAAAGATCTGAATTATTATTATTATTATTATTATTATTATTATTATTATTATTATTATTATTATTATTATTATTATCCAGGGCCGTGATATTCTTCCCTCAAACCCAGCTTACCTGACTGAACTTAACCTAACCAAAATATAACCTAATTCAACTTCCCTACCCTACCCCACTCTACCCCACCCTGCCCTACCCTACCCTACCCTACCCCTACCCTACCTACACCCCCACCCTACCTACCCCCACACCCCTACCCTACCCCTACCCTACCCCCCACCCTACCCCACCCCCTACCCTACCCTACCCTACCCAACCCAACCTCCACCCTACCCTACCCTACCCAACCCTACCTCCACCCTTAGCAAAACGTAACCAAACTTGTGGCTTTAGTATGGAAATTCAGGTTGGGTTCGGGGTTCGTATTGGAGTGTAAGAGTGAGTCTGTGTACTGTACTGACGAGGCCTTGTTGTATGTGCCGGAGATAAATGTTGGGTGTTATTTTAGTTGTCAGTGAGAGCACATATTTCTGTACGTGTCTCTCTCCCTCCCTCCATCTTTATCGTTCTGTCTCATTTCTCTTTCTCTATCTCTCTTTTTCTCTACGTCCCTAACCTTAACTGAACCTATGATTTTAATATATGAATTTTGGGTTACACTTCAGGGTTTAAATTCGAGTCCAGGAATAAGTTTTTAAAACCCGGTAAATTTGTGTGAAAAGTCGGGTTTAAATTTAGGTTCCGGTTCCGGGTTACAGCGTGGCCTGTTTTGTGGTGTCACGCCAAAATATGTCGCAGTGAGAGAGGAGGACTGGTCAGCCTCTCCTACTGTTGAAAATGTAAATGTTTTAACACTTACTGTTCCGAAAAATTCAGGTCAACTAAATCTATTTTTCCATTGTGAAATTGCAGCTGTGTGTGTGTCCCTCTGAGTGTGGGATAATGTTAGTTTTACCTTGTATACTTTGGGTGGAGGTGTGGTGTAATAGTGTGTACAATGTGCTATGATGTCATGTATAGTATGTGTACAATGTGCTATGATGTTTTGTATAATATGTGTACAATGTGCTATGATGTTTAGTATGTGTACAATGTGCTATGATGCTTAGTATGTGTACAATGTGCTATGATGTTTAGTATGTGTACAATGTGCTATGATGCTTAGTATGTGTACAATGTGCTATGATGCTTAGTATGTGTACAATGTGCTATGATGTCATGTATAGTATGTGTACAATGTGCTATGTGTACTTTTGTGATTTCCTAATCTGTTTTAATAGTGTTCAAATACTTGTTTTGTAGCTACAATAATTTCAATTTGTTTTTTGTTTTCTATTTTTATCGTGTTTGCTAAGGATTTTTTTTTAGTGTACTTTCTCTTATTTATCTTTCTCCCATTCTTTCTCTCTGTCTTTCTCCTTCTTCTCTTCTCGGTGTTTATCCATATTTCAATCTCTCTGTTTATTGTTTTATCTCCTTTTCTCTCTTTCTCTTTATGTGTGTTTCTATTCTTTAGTCTCCCCCTCTCGCTATTTTCTTTCCTTTGCTTTTAGTGACTTTCTTTCACATCCCACTTTTGTTCTCTCTTCCATCTATCTCCCTCGTTTATACTCTACTGTATATCTCTGTCTCTGTCTCTGCATTTCTCTCCTTCTCTCCTTCTCTCCTTCTCTCCCTCTCTACCTCCACCATATTCCCTGTCTGCAACATTATTTTCTCGTGAGAGGCAACAAATATCCCTAAGTACTTCATTTGGAATAACTTTTTTCCCCCAGATTCTTTTGAAGGCAATTTTACTACAGTTCCTCCTTTAATTCGGGGTCGTTTTCTCTAATGGGATTCGAGGCTAAAGCTTAAATTATATATAAAATTTCACTTTTTATGGAAATGACCGGAAATGATCCTCCCCCCTCCACTTGCATTATCCTTCCCCCCAAAAGTATCAGGATTTAGAGGATAATGCCAGGTGTGTTTCAGATTGCTACGTGGCTGCCTTTTCCCATGTCTTGGTTTGTTTAGCAGATGCATCGAGTAAAACAGTTGTCTTTACTTTGGAGTTTAAAGGAGCATTTAGGTTCGTATCTTATTTAACTCATAACCTTAAAATAATTATTATCACATCTATACTTACACCTAAATCGGTTCTTGTGGTGATTTTTACTTAATATGCTTTTTTAAATCACCTTTATGTTTACTGTACTTCTGTGCCTAAATCTGTACTATTTTTGTTTTTTGTTTTTGAGTAAATATTTCGATATTGATTCCGTTTAAGGAGTTATAATCCTGTGATCATTCTAACCGAGATATTCACTGGACACATCAGGTGGTATATCACGTCTTATTTTAATTCCTAACCATTAACTTTACATCATTACAAGCTCATCTCTCCTATAAGGGTCACATCTCTAGCCTATTATCACACGAAAGTCGCTCCTAAACGTCAGTGTGGCCTAAGAAGTTCTTGCCTTTTAAACTTTGGTGAATTCTGCTCAGGGTCGTTTTATTTCCCATGGGTGAAGGTGTGAGTCTCCGGTGTTGAAATTCCCACACAGTCGCCCATCCTGTGAGTTAGGTTCCATGTTCCCTGCCAGTGACCAGACTATCTTCCTGCGTATTATTCCCACCGAATATTCCAACTCCTGCTGCTGCTGAGGAACGCTACCTCCTTTAGTCCTTCAGTCCATCACATGACTTGTTTGAGAGAGAGAGAGAGAGAGAGAGAGAGAGAGAGAGAGAGAGAGAGAACGAAAGAGAAAGAAAGAAAGAGAGAGAGAAAGAAAGAAAGAGACCAAATATAAGGCAGTACACGGGCCCGGAAACTTGGCAATAAATTAGACCCCTCAGCCATGGCATTGTTTCACCTCGAGTGCAGTTTTTAATCTCGTGTCGCCAAAATTGCCTCCGCCTGAGTAAAGGTTCCGGAAATGAGTTTAGAGGCAGTAATCTTAGAGGGAAGATAGGAGATGGGAGAGAGAGAGAGAGAGAGAGAGAGAGAGAGAGAGAGAGAGAGAGAGAGCCCCAACATCAGTCGTTTCAATGATATAAAGATAAACCAGATTCATTATTACACAAGGGTTCAGTCCTCTCCCCCATAAGAGGTGCACAGCTCATAAACTCTGATTACAATGTCACTGGCAGTTCAAATGCCCTAAATTTCCGAAAAGTTACTATGACTCACTAAATCTTTCACCCGAAAATTGTCTTAAGTTTCCCCTGATTCATTCTGACCTTATTCTCAACCTCACCTAACCCTAACCGAACATAATCTAACCCATTCTAACTTAGTCTGACTTAGCTAGGCCTACCTCAAGGGTCACATTAACCTAACCTAACTTCCCCCTAACTTAACCTAACCTAACCCAACTTCCACACACGTATGCCAGGTATTCAAGCAGCTACCATTTGCGATGATAAATATTTACCCCAACTCAATAACACTTTTTTTCTCCTTAAGCCACATAACGTAAAAGACACATTCCTTATTGAAACCCAACTTACGATATATTCCTTAACTTACTACACACTTTCTTACAGGTAAACAGCAAAAGCAATTACATTACCTTTATTTTATGGAGCATGTAAAGTCCTCCCTTCCACCCACAGATGGCACATTTGTCGTCTCCGGAAAACAACAAAGATTTCTTTTGTTTTTTTTAGGATTTTATTAACGAATATTACTAAAAAAACTATCGTCTGGGGTATAATTTTCCCCCTGATCCGTTTTCTTTATCGTTGTTTTATTACAGAAGAATTTTAATACATAAATTCGCAAATAAAAAACAAATTATGTGATTTTTTTTTGTATTTAAGCCAATCGAAAATCAGATTTTTCATACACGAACCTCAAGACACATTCCCATTGGTTCAATTTATCGTTTCCATAATAATCGTATTTTTGTAGCAATGATAATTATTTGGGTATAAACTGCGGTAGTGAGGAGTGCTTGGTGTTTGTGTGGGGCCAGAGGTGTGGATCAGTCAGTCAGTCCATCACCCAGGAAAAGCATCCATAGAGCTACCTAACGCAGCTTAAAAGAAAAGAGGAGAGGAAAAGAGAAGAAGTTACCTGTTATTGTTTTGGTTCTGATTCACTCATGACGTCATTAGTTGTTTTGGTTCGGATTCACTCATGACGTCATCAGTTTCTAGAGTGAAAGAGACGGATTTAGGATTCATGCCTTTATTTACATAGTGAGTCAGGCACGGAATACTAGATGACCAGGTGAGTGTTTCTATAACACCAGTGGATATATCTATAGTCTAGTCTATACATTTATTCCTCAATATTTCCTTAACTTTGGCCAGTATATACGGGTTGACCTTCGAGAGATGACTGGATAAAAATTAGTTAGATTAATGTTTTTTTTTAAATAAGTGTGAATATAAATACGCTATTGAAATCCTTCCCAGTGATTTATAAAGTCATTATTTGTTACTTAAAAAAACCCAAAGGATTTCAATGCGCCGATTTTAGGTGGATTTACTTAACGAGTCTTGTAAATAAAGTTATAAATAAAATAATCTTGAATGAAATAATAATTAATATAGATTAGGGAAGGAAAAATTCTAGTATAAGAATTTGAATTGGAAGTGTTTGAGGTTTGAGAATATTGATCAAACACAGGATGATCAGACATGTAATCAAGGTCTATCTATCTATCTATCTATCTGTCTATCTATCGAATCTGTCTGTCTGTCTGTCTGTCTGTCTGTCTGTCTGTCTTGATCCCCTTCACACTGTACAAGATGAGAGGGAAACAACCAACTTTCCTATCCACAATTTCCAGGTCGTGAGTGAGACTGGGAAACAGATATCCTCTTCCAGGAGAAATATGGGATGGGGAAATAGGAGAGGAGTCTTGAAAACCGTATGGATTTCCTCCCTGCGGGGGCCTGACGGAGAGGGGTGAAGGAGGGGGAAGAGGAGGAGGAGGAGGGGTAGTGAACCAAACATTGGACGCAATCGGCCAGACGGTTCGCTCGGGAGGACAGCCAAGGGTTAGGATCAAGACCTGTTCGTCGACCAGAAAATCACAATAATCAACGACGGATAAATTCCTGGAAGCTGTAATATTTATCCCTCGTTGTCTGCGGCAGAGGTTTACAAACAGTACTCGTCCATCTTGCCTCATCTGTCCACTCGTCCATCTTGCCTCATCTGTCCACTCGCCCATCTTGCCTCATCTGTCCACTCGCCCATCTTGCCTCATCTGTCCACTCGCCCATCTTGCCTCATCTGTCCACTCGTCCATCTTGCCTCATCTGTCCACTCGCCCATCTTGCCTCATCTGTCCACTCGCCCATCTTACCTTATCTGTCTGGACAATTCGTGAACGTGATCAGTAAAAGAAACGAAAATGCATTTAGAGGAAACATAAGCGTGGGGATGTAAGCCAACAATATCACAGAGGCGGTCAATAATCAGTGTTTTCCCTCCGCACTTCACAGAAATATGACTCATTTTCTCCCCAGGTCGACGGTGTACCTTGAAGTCAATTTATTAGCCTTTATACTCTACCTGAGACGAACCTCATACACCTACTGACTCGATAAACAAACTTAAGGTTCATTTATTCTTTTAATTCTGTGAGTGTAACATACTGTACTGTACATACGAGTATATACAAACATACATACAGCTCTCGGACGAACCATACGTAACTTAACTATTTATAACCTTTGTTGTTCTATTATTTCAATATTTCACTGTAATACGTCCGTATCTCTCCTTGGTTACCCTCCTTTATCCTCCCTCCTTCTCCTATCCCTCACCACCTGCCTCTCCTTCCTTCACTCACCCCTCCCTCCCTCCCTCTATCTATCATATTCCATCACTATACCTCGCCACCTTGACTCACAGTGGGTCGTCCATCTTCCTTACCTCCTTCCCCCCTCCCTCTCTCCCTCCCTCCCTCGTTTTCTCTTTATCTCTCTCCGTTTTTTTAATTTACTCAATCTTTTCCATCCCTCTTTCCTCCTTTCCTACCTTTCCTTCTACTTCTACAGCAATCACCACCACTACTACCAATTAACTTTTGCACCACACGAACTCTTTCACCACCATCACCACCATACTGTACACCACCACATCACCACCATCAACAACACACACCATCATCAACACACACCATCACCAATAAACTTCACCACTACCACACACTTCATCACATCACCACCAAATACCAACACTCATACCAACCACCACACACCAAGCACCACACACCATCACACATATCACCACCACCACCACACACCAAACCACACACCACCACAGCACCACCACCATCACCAACAAACTTCACCAAGCTGCCAATATGCCGATATTAACCCCCACAGCATAACCGATATCCGGACTAAGAATTTAGGTATCGGAAAGGCCACAAAACGCGAGATTAACAGCTCAATAAAGGTTGTCCAATTGGTCCGCAGATGTGGTTGTTTGGGAGAACTAGTTACCTTCACTACTACCATTTGTTCCTTCCACTGAAACCTTAGAGGGTAAGACTGTGGGTTAACTAGTGGGGACACCATGGGTAGTTAGGGACATTGTAGGTTACCTATAAGGGGCTGTCGTGAGTTAATTTAAGGCAGTGTGGGTTATTTATTAGAGACATTAGGGTTACTTGGATTCGTGGGTTGTTAGGGGTATCATGGGTTAATTATAAGGGGAGGAGTGGGTTAACTGGGTACTGTGGGTTTGCTGGGTATCGTGGGTTAATTATAAGGAGATATCGTGGGTTAACTATAAGGGCTATTGTGGGTTTAACTATAAAATGGGTATCATGGGTTATATATTAGACCACAGTGGGTTTATGAAGGGACCACTATAAATTTACCACAGGTGAGGATAGCCGAGATAGGTAGAGAGAACAGGTAAGGGTGGTAGGGGTAGGAGGGAGGAGGAGGAGGTAGAGGGAACAGGTAAGAATAGTGGGAAGGTGAGGCAGGAGGTAGAGGGAACAGGTAAGGATGGTGGGAGGGAGGAGGTAGAGGAGTGAGGAGGTAGATGGAACAGGTAGGATAGTGGGAGGGAGGTAAGAGGTAGAGTGGGGTGGTGGAACCTTGGGAAAGGGATAATTAGGAGGAGGTGAGGTGAGAGTGGGGAGGATGATAAGGTAGTGGGAGGAGTGGTAGAGATGGAACAGAGTGGGATGGTGGGAGGAGGTAGAGGTAGAGGTAGAGGAACAGGTGGGGATAGTGGGAGGAGGAGGTAGGGTGGGGAGTGGATCTGGAACAGGTAAGGATAGTGGGAGGGTGGAGGGAGGTAGAGGTAGATGGAACAGGTAAGGATAGTGGGAGGGAGGAGGTAGAGGGAGAGGTAGAGGGAGAGGTAGATGGAACAGGTAAGGTTCAGCTCAAGGTAATGTTATCAGGTAATTCATCTTATTGGCTTGTGTTGTAGTATCGTGGTCGTGATTGTTGTTGTGGTGGAGGTTGTAATGATGTTGTTTTTGTAGCAGGTGGTAGTGGTAGTTGTTGTGGTAGTGGTAGTGGTAGTGGTAGTGGTAGTGGTAGTTGTTGTGGTAGTTGTAGTGGTAGTGGTAGTTGTTGTGGTAGTGGTAGTGGTAGTTGTTGTGGTAGTTGTAGTGGTAGTTGTTGTGGTAGTTGTACTGGTAGTTGTTGTGGTAGTGGTAGTGGTAGTTGTTGTGGTAGTTGTAGTGGTAGTTGTTGTGGTAGTGGTAGTGGTAGTTGTTGTGGTAGTTGTAGTGGTAGTGGTAGTTGTTGTGGTAGTGGTGATGGTGGTTGTTGTGGTAGCTGTGTGGTGTAGTGGTGGTTGTGTGTGGTGGTTGGTGGTGTAGGTGGTAGTTGGTGTGTTGGTGGTAGTGGTAGTTGTAGTGGTAGTGGTAGTGGTAGTGGTAGTTGTTGTGGTAGTTGTAGTGGTAGTGGTAGTTGTTGTGGTAGTGGTAGTGGTAGTTGTTGTGGTAGCTGTAGTGGTAGTTGTTGTGATAGTTGTAGTGGTAGTTGTTGTGGTAGTGGTAGTGGTAGTTGTTGTGGTAGTTGTAGTGGTAGTTGTTGTGGTAGTGGTAGTGGTAATGGTGTTTGTGTACATAGGTCGTCTTGGAGAACATTGATGCTGTGATATACATACTGTACATACACACATACATACATACATACATACATACATACATACATACATACATACATACATACATACATACATACATACATACATACATACATACATGCATATATACATACATACATACATACATACTTACATACATACATACATACATACATACATACATACATACATACATACATACATACATACATACATACATGTCATTGATGCTATTACGATTGTTTTCCTAGGTGAGAGAAAGTTTCCTCTGGGCAGTTGTTGTTTTTCCATTACAGTTTTGTTTTGTTTCGACGTTTGACAGCTGTTGGTGGAGGGATTTTTATCCAGGAGGGAGGAGGGTCTTACTAATCCTTGAGCCAGAACCCTAACCTAACCTGACCTAACCTAACCTAGCCTAACCTAACCTAACCTCAGCTAACCTAACCTAACCTCAGCTAACCTAACCTCAGCTAACCTAACCTAACCTAACCTAACCTAACCTATGGTCTGGTTGATGGTAATAATAGTGGTGGTGGTTGTGGTAGTAGTTGTAGTGGTAGCGTTAGACAGATGGTATAGGCAACAAATATCACAGCTGGATGTGCTAGTTACGTCAGGCAGCTAGTCACACCTGGTCTTAGTAAGGTCAGGCAGATACTGGTACTAGTAAAGTCAGATATATGATATACATATCAAAGGTCACTGCTGGTACTACTAAGGTCAAATAGATAGTATACATAAGAAAGGTCACAGCTGGTCGTGACGGGGTTGGCACTTCTACCATGTTTTTACAGGCAGAGGGGAGAGTGAGGGGAAAGCGGATTACGGGAGGGGAGAGAGAGGATGGAACTGGTAGGGAAGGACGGAAGAGAGATCGTGGAGGGTGAATAGGAAATGAAGGGAGGACGGATTGAGAAAGGGAGATGGAAACGAATGAAAAGAAGAGGACACCGAAAAGAGAATAGGCAGAAAACCGATGGCAGAGATGGAAATGGGGTTTAGAAAGAGGGGAGAGAAGAGTAAGGGGAAATAAAACAGGAAGATGTTCTTAAGAAGATAAATAAATTAAAGAACACAAAATCCCCAGGGACGGATGAAATTTTCCCTCGAGTTTTGAAAGAGTGAAAGGAACAGATTAGCGGACCCCTCGTAAATTTATTTACAAAATCATTAGACACGGGAGTTGTGCCAGGCTTGTGGAAACAGGCAAATGTAGTACCCATATTCAAAAAGGGAGACAGAGCATCAGCGTCAAATTACCGGCCGATTAGTTTGACGTCAGTAGTGGGAAATTTCTTGAATCAATTATAGCAAATAGCATTCGAACGCATTTAGAGAAAAAAAAAATAATCTACGACTCTCAACAAGGGTTTACAAAGGGAAAATCTTGTCGAACAAATCTGCTGACGTTTTTTTAGGAAAGTCTTCGAGGTAGTAGATAATGACGAAAATTACGATGTTATTTACTTAGACTTTAGCTAAGCGTTTGACAGAGTACCGCATCAGGGGCTTCTGAGAAAAGTTAAGGTTCATGGTATCGAGGGGAAAGTTTTAAATTGGATAAAATCATGGCTCACCGATAGAACACAGAGGATCAGCGTAGATGGTGTTAAATCTGAGAGGGGCTGTGTAACCAGTGGGGTTCCCCAGGGGTCAGTACTGGGCTCACTCTTGTTCATAATCTACATAAACGATCTGGATACTGGGATCAGCAGTGACATAAGCAAGTTTGCGGATGACACCAAAATAAGGCGGCAGATTAATTCAGGGCAGGATGCCAATGCACTACAGGAGGATTTAAATAAACTGCAGGAGTGGTCAGAAAAATGGCAAATGAAATTCAACACCAGCAAGTGCAGCGTACTTAATATTGGAAGAACAAATACTGTCAATGTATACAGCCTTAACAACATCAACCTAGAGAAGTCGACTTGTGAAAGAGACTTAGGGGTAATTGCAAGCCCTGACCCACGGCCTAGAAAACAGTGCGTTAATGTTCGAAATAAGGCAAACAAAGTATTTGGTTTTATATCTAGAAGTGGAAGTAATAAGAGTGCAGAGGTCTTATTGCAACTATATCTTGCGCTAGACAGGCCGCACCTCGATTATGCTGTTCAGTTCTGGTGCCCCTATTATAGAATGGATATAAATTCACTGGAGTCGGTGCAGCGAAGAATGGCGAAAATGATTCCGGGACTTAGAAACCTTCCATATCAAGATAGGTTAAACAAACTAAACTTGCATTCCCTAGAAAGACGAAGAGTGCGGGGAGATATAATAGAAGTATTTAAGTGGGTGAAAGGAATCAATAAAGGCGATATAGATAAAGTTCTTATAATATCCGAGCAGGATAGGACTAGTAGCAACGGATTTAAGTTGGATAAGTTTAGGTTTAGGAGGAAGATAGGAAGGAACTGGTTCACAAATAGGGTGGTGGACGAGTGGAACAAGCTTAGCAACTTTGTAGTAAGTGCTGGAACGGTGGAAAGTTTTAAAGGGAGGCTAGATAGATTTATGGATGATAGAGAGTGGTAGCAACTCTCGACAGGAGCTGCCATGCACAGGCCAACCGGCCTATTGCAGACTCCTTATGTTCTTATGTTCTTATCTAAAAACGCCAAAAAGAAACAGGAAACTCAGAAAAGCGAAATATATTAAATAGGAAAAAGAAAGAGAAAATGAGAGATGGAAAAGGCATAGGGAATGATAACTAGGATCACTATAGAATCATCTGAATCACTATAGAATATCATCTGGTTCATTATAGTATCATCTGGTTCACTATAGAATCACCTGAATCACTATAGAATCATCTGAATCACTATAGAATATCATCTGGCTCATTAGAGAATCATGTGAATCACCATACAATCATTTGTTTCGCTATAGAATCACCAGAAACAATATACAATCATTCTGGATCATTATAGAATCATTTGGTTAACTGCAGGATAAAGAATCACTCGAACACGTCAAGATCATTCGGGTCAACAAAAGGTCACTGTTAATTAGTCCTCAACACATCGTTTCAGGTAGTCTCATTAGCCCTCACAAGTTCATTACAATCGGTCGAAAGGATTAAGAGATACATTCTGATATGTTCTGACCTTTGACCTATGACATTTCAGTAGAGTTGACCTTTTATCGACACCACTATAACTGCAGATAGATGTTAAGCTGGATAGGTTCACCTGAGGGATATATTTGATCTGATTTTGAGTATTAGTGGTTAATTAATATTAATCTTACCTGTATGATTTGACCCTAACCTCATATGACCTTCATAAATGAGGTCAAGGTCATCGTAATAAAATCAGGTTTTAAGGTCGTTTTATTAAGGTGTTTACATGTTAAATTCAGTCCAGTTTTGAGATAATTCTACTGACTTGATGTGTAATGGATGACTGACAGAATGCTATTAATATATGCCCTCACCTGTAGAAGGTATGATCATGATAATCAATAAGTGGCTCATAATAATTACTGTACAGATAAATGATAGGGATATGGATGAAAGGAGTGTGGATGATGGGGTGTAGTTGATGGGAGTATGGATGATAACGGTGTGGATAGTAGGGATGTGAATGGTAGAGGTGTAGATGGTAGGGGTGTGGATGGTAAGGATGTGGATAGTAGGGGTGTAGATGATAAAGGTGTGGATGATATGGGTGTGGATGGTAAGTGTGTGGATGGTAAGGGTGTGGATGGTAGGGGTATAGGTAGTAGGGGTGTGGATGGTAAGGATATGGATGATAGGGATGTGGATGATAGGTGGGAGCGAATGATAGTAGCGATGATAGGAGACAAATAATCTAAGAAAAATTATTTACCTCTCTTTACCTCTTTATCATCGCCTGTCATTAAAGAAAATGGGGAAGATTATAGAGTAATTAATACAAAATGTACTAAAACAATCAAACATACTGACAAAAACAACTACCCGGTATTCATTCAGTGTAACAACTATACACGGTACAAAACAGAATTTACTTTTGGTTGAATGTTACAGCAACTACGGATCACCGGAATCTGTAGGCTGGTAGAGAATATAGAACGTTTCCCCTTAATACAAAAATGTTGAAGTTTGGAGGTTTTTTTTTTTTATATAGGATGAAAGTTGGGATGAGAGAAGAGAGATAAGGAAGCGAAAGAGAGCTACAAGGAGAGACTGAGAAGGAAATAGAGGCAAAAAATATATAGATAAAATAGAAACAGAGTGAGAAAAAAGAGACAGTGAAAAGGAAAGACCAAATGAAAAAAAGAGAGAGAAAGAAACAGAAAAAATATACGTAGACAAAAGAGAAACAGAACAAGAAAGAGAGAGAGAGAGAGAGAGAGAGAGAGAGAGAGAGAGAGAGAGAGAGAGAGAGACCCCGCCCCCCACCATGCCATCGAGCCAGGCACTCCACATCAACAATAACAGTTTTGTTGCTGTGAGACGCACTTCGACTTTATCATAAAGTCATGAGAGCTCCCAAGAGGCGAATGTTTTCCCCGCTTTAGTCTCATTAGAAGCTGGTGAGACCCGAGTCCACCGCGTTGGCCAAGTCCTCCCTAGAGACTCCCCAGAAAGCTACGACCCTCCGCCACCGCCTCCGTCTCCGCCTTCGCCCGCCGCCTCGCCTTAGTCCACAACAACTAAGGGCATTAGTACCCCACCAGGGACTTCCCCAGCCTCCCGCCTCCCTTGTATTTCCCTAAAAGCTTTTTCCCCTAATTGAACCATCGTGTCTGACAGAAACTGGGGATGGACGTGTGATTTCTGAGCCATTTCAAATCATATAGCGCCATGTGTGTGTGTGTGTGTGTGTGTGTGTGTGTGTGTGTGTTTTATGTGTCTGTATGTGTGTATTGAGTGTCTATATGCGTGTGTTATGTGTCTGTATATGTATATTCTGTATCTGTATGTGTGTATTATGTGTCTGTATGTACAGTATGTATGTATGTATGTATGTATGTATGTATGTATATATGTATGTATGTATGTATGTATGTATGTATGTATGTGGGTATTAATATAATCCCCAGATGGAATATTCTCTCACGGATCAAACACTCATCTACTTTATTAAATATTTCCCGTATTCCTGGTCCAGTATTTCGTGTCCATAATTTGACAATCCGTGAATCCGTTTCGAAAAATATGAGAATTAACGTAATATTTCTGTTGTGTTGTGTTGGGGAATGCTTTCATGTGCATAACTATTGGTGATGAATGTTACTGAAAATTGTAATAAGTGAGAATTGTGCGTGTGTGTGTGTGTGTGTGTGTGTGTTTGTGTGTTTGATTAAAATATGTGGAGTGACAGAGGCAGAAAGGTGGCATATAGAAAGTGAATAAAGACAAAGAAACACACACACACACACGACATAAAACATGGTAACCATGTTAACATCCTCGTGGCTTGTAATAAAGTCAGGTCAGATCAGCTCATATCAGGTCAGGTCAAGATTACATATTACTTCTTTGTGTGGGCAAAGGGGCGTTGTTTTGCTTATCTGTAAAGTTATGTATCAAAAACGTCCGAGTGTTTACAAATTGGTTATTGGAGAAATTTGCTTATATATTTGTATTCAATTGAGGGCAAGTGGGCGTCTGTTTGCCTGTGACTTTGTGTTTGGATGAGTGAGGGATTTTTCTGTGTATGTATTTTTGTTTGAGTGTGTGTGTGTGTGTGTGTGTGTATGTGTGTGTGTGTGTGTGTGTGTGTGTGTGTGTGTGTGTGTGTGTGAAACACACACACGTCACACTCGGAATCGAGTGTGACGATCATCCAGCTATGGTAAAATGATATGGGTTATTAGGGATGTCATCTAGGTTAGTGAGTTTTGAGGTGTCTAACGAGGCCGATACGGGACCGACAGCGTCGTCCACATTCGTTGCACATGTGGAGGGCTCCATCTACTGTGGGAGGGTCGGTGGCAGCGTCTTTCCGATGTTAGCGCTTTTCTACCTCGGTTTGCAGTCGGGCTAACTCGAAAGTATTGACACCTTCTCGTGTGGTGCTCCTCCAAGTGTTACGATGTGGAGTAATCGACTCCCAGGTGAGGGGGTCGATTTGACACCTTTCCAGGTTTCTCTTAAGACTATCCGTATACCTTTTCAATTGCCCGCCAGAGTTACGTTTACTATTCGTTAGGTGATTGTAGAGTAGCTGCTTTGGCAGTCTACTGTCGTCCATGCGGGTAACAACGTAGTTGTTCATTGATAATGGTAGCCTTGATGCTCCTTTAGTTGGTGTCAGCAAGAATGCTGGCATTTGTTCTCTTGTCTTCCCAGCGAACTCGGAGGATGGAACCTAGACTACGTTGGTGAAAGTTTTCAATTGCCTTGAGGTGCCTCCTGTATGTAACCCATGTCTCACTGCCATACAGTAAGGTGGGCAGGACCACTGCTCGATATACGTGCAACTTTATGGATAGTTTTAGCTCCCTACAGCTGAAGACACGATTTCGGAGTCTGCCAAAGGCTTGAGATGCACATCTGATCCGATGCTGAATTTCTTCATCGATGTCTGCGGTGGTGGACAGGTGGGAGCCGAGATACCGAAAGTGAGCAACATTAGAGAGGGTAGTACCGTTAAGCTGGATGGATGGTGGAGGTGTGTCTGAACCAGGGGCAGGTTGAAAGGGAATCTGAGTCTTACGTACATTCACCTCAAGGCCGCGAAACAACCCTGGCAGTTAAATCGCCTAACAGTTGGGGAACTATGAATAACAACATCAGAGAAAAGAAAAAGGCTGAAAGAACAATCCTCCTTGCGTATTAACACCTTATTCAGAGTCTTAACAATATTACAACACCCAGGAAGAGATTTACCTCAACAAAATCATCAACACCTCTGGAAGTTGACAGACGTACAGAGGGACAATGTGAGGCTGCCTGTCCCCTGTGAATATTTCCAGGCTGAGCGAGACACTTGACACATGTGAGTCCTGATATTTTGTTTTTGTGGCCGTGGAAAAGTCGAGGGAAAAAAAAGTCTTATATGTAGCGTCGTGTTTCCGGTCCCAAAATAGGTACAGCGACTTGTTGTAAAAACCTTTGTCTTTATATTTTGTTTTTATTTTTTAAGATTTGTTTGTGTTTCTGTGTTTAATGTAAAAGCCATTTGTGCATTGTAGTGACAAGTGGATATGTTTATGTGTAAGGAAATATATTCACAGACATACACTTATATACACACATGTACAAAAAAATCAAGCAATAACATGTACACTCATACACGAACAAAAAAACGCACACACAGATGCACACAAGGAACAGAAATACTCATGCACGTGAAAAAAAAATCATTGGAACATACCCACGTGCATAAACAAGCAGACAAACGTACACATATACAAGAACATAGCGACACACACACACACACACACACACACACACACACACACACACACACACACTCTGTCTCTCTAAAGCACACATTAGTATACAAAATTTAGAGTTAACAGCAACAATCATCCTCATTATGTATACTGTATAGTGTATACTCAAAATATACGAGGGAGTGTTCCACCTATTTTGTCTGCTGTGTTTAATCCCCTCATGGTCCTAAATGCTGTAGCTCTCGGGGTATATACACATCAAGGGTTTGTTTTGTGTTTACCATGTTGTTATATTCCTCTGGATGAGTGTTTGTCTGTCAAAAATTAATGATTCTAGTTGAGGGAATGAGTATTAATTATTTTCATCATTTGGTAATAAATTTTGATGTTTTGTTTATAATGAATCCTTACCTAGAGTTTTTTATAATGTTAATCTAGCCTAACCGAACCTAACCTAACCTAACCTAACCTAACCTAACCTAACCTAACCGAACCTAACCTAACCTAACCTAACCTAACCTAACCTAACCGAACCTAACCTAACCTAACCTAACTTAACTTGATTTAAGAACCTAAACTCCTATTATTTTTCTATTCATTTACTATAAACAAAAAAGTCCCAAATTTCCATATGACAATCATTCCAAGTTTCCCATTATAAACCTAAAATTTCCCTAATATTTTCCCCTATAACAAACACAGCCATCAAAGTTTCCCCTTACTACAAATTAAAAAAATAAACAAATCTATTGCAAATCCCAAACTTTTCCACATAATAATCCCCAAAATTTCCCCACCACCACATCCTTCCCAGTACGATTTTTGCTTTCTTCGTCATCTCCATCTTCCTCACCTTCCTCTCCTCTCTCTTTTCTCTCTTCCCTTCCCTCTCCCCCTCTCCCTACCCTTTTATAACTACTGCAGGGGAATATCTTAGCAAATATTCCGGCCAGTGCGTCTCAGAGAGGTGGCGGTAAACTCATCAAACTGTACAGGATGATATTATTAACTTCCTCCGCCACAACCTTTCATAATATTTAGTAAAATCTCCCGAGGATCTTTTACCCGTCCGTGGTTGTATAAAGTTGTTGATGTTGTTGTTGTTTTGGGGTTGTTGTTGTTGTTGTTGTTGTTGTTGGGTTGTTGTTGTAGTTGTGATGGTGGATAAGCCTTAAGAATGATGGTGGAGATGGAGGAGAGGGAAGAATAGGAAGAGAAGGAGGAGGCAGGAGGAGGGAAAGAGTAGGGATTCAAGAAGAGGAAGAGGAGGAGGAAGAGAAGAAGGGTGGGGATGTAACGAGAGAAGAAGGGAAAATGAAGAAAGGAAATAAAGACAGGAGATAAAAGTAGTGGGGAATAGGTTTTAGTGATGTGTGTGTGCGTGTGTGTGTATCCTAAACGCCTAAGTCACAGAGCTGTCCCTTTCCCAAGACCAGCCGTAACCTCCCTCCCCCCTCCCACCTACCTAACCATCCGCCCAAGCCCCTTGCTTCTATCGTCGCCATGTAAGGTATCGCAATATACCAAGCCATGCAGCTAACGTAAGTCAGCAGCGACACTCATTCTGCACAACATTTCTGCTACGTCATCACGGTAAGATGTATTTCCCTGCCTAGTTGTGGGCTCTTAAGTCTCCATGACGCGACTAAATAGCGCCTCCCTGCCCAGCCAGCCAGGACTCGATCAGCCAAGAGAATCGTGGCACCTGCCCAAGTTGTGGAAACGATTGCAGCGTCAACAAAAAATTCCACACCATTCGCAAACATGGTGTTTGTCTTGGCTGGTGGAGGCCCCCGGCAGGGAGATCTGTCTAACAACCTCTTCAGGTCCCTGATTGTACTTCCGCGTCGAGCCTCCATCTATTGGAAAAACCCCTGAAGGTAATCATAAAAACAACCACCAGGACTCAGCTTCATTTGTCGTAAACAACGCACCACCACGCACCCGGTAGATTTACTGACCTTAAAAATATGAACGAAGGCTCGACAAACCTTGATGATCATGACACTGTCTAGACTTGGCGCAACCTAATATTGTTTGTCTTGCCAAGTTTTGACAATCATGTTGATAAATGTTCTCTATAGAGATAACAGCTCCGTTTGGTTCCCTCAGAAAAGTCAGCGACAACGATGAGCGGCCCGAGGACATCACCGTTAGGAATCCTTCTGATTTACAAGAATCAGAGAAGTACAGCGGCCGTGTCACTCCCATCAGGTAAAGCAGTGGCACAGCGGCTTATAATAGTCAACATTTGGCCGGGATCACTATGTCTGCTCATCTTTTTCTGGGCAGCCTTCTGTGTCCAGAGAAAAACGATGTCGGAATTAGATCTATTGCAGCCTCCTTCAGAGCAACAGTGGAAGCATTCACCGGGGAGCCGCCTCAATGCTGACACCGAATCAACTGGGGTTCAGAATCTCCAAGCGGCGCGATCCTTCATCAACAACGTCACCAGGGACCAAGTGATAGGAAAATTAGATTTCAAATGCGCTTTCAATTACAACAATTGAGATGACATGATGAGGGCCGTCCAGCGCCGTTTCTTCAGTCCCTGTCTTCCTTGTCAGCGGGGTTAATTAAGGACCGAACTTTACTGTAGAGTGAGCATGTAATTATTTCAGCAGAAGACTTTGAGCAAGAGACTCCCCTCGTCAAAATGCTACTCTGCCAAACATCAAAGGGGCTCAACTTGCGATTCACAGACGACGTTACGCTGGTGGATACAATGGATTAGCATCACAAAACGTAAGTCAAGATACGCGTAGAAACACCAAGTCTCCTGCTCGGGGCACAAACACGATCACCCTGGGTCGTCCTCCAAAATCTGCTGGACGGTATGAAGTAGATGAAAGAAATAAAAGATCATTTGTACGGCCAGGATGTCTTATGAGGTGTCTCCCGGCCCTAGGTGGAGGCAAATTAATTAAAAGAACAATTGTCCTCTACTGTCACTATCACCCTTCACCCCCACTGCCACCTCCCTCACCCCCACCAGTCACACGTAAACAACATTTTATTACCACACTCGCTCTATCACCACAATGCCTCTCATGTTCTTATGTTTCATGAAAAATTATACAAAATAATACAAATGTAAAAATAACACACGTGCCACTAAGCCGATTTACAGACACAAAGGCCCTCCATCCCCACCACCTCCATCCTCACCACCTCCCTCTCCGCCACCTCCCTCTGCGCCACCAGCCATACGTAACTCATCACCACCACCTCAGCTCAGCCCCCACAATGCCACTCAGGTTATTACTTTATGCAAAATATAGATAAAAAATACCCAGTCACCTAAAGATGAAACAACACAGTCTGCACCACAAAGTCACACAAGGGAGGTCTATCAGAGGTATTATAATGAAACCTCCTGTTGTTGTGCGCCTCAACATCGTGTTTTAAGTTACTGAAGCAAAAATAACAGGTTTTTTCATTCCATTTTCAGACAATATGCTAATAATGTCCTTATATAATACAGTTTATAAGAACACTATGTTGATATATCCACAAAGAGATATAATAATACACGTATAATTGAATACTTTGTGAAATTATATACGATGATTATGACAATGGTGCCTACCATTTTGTGTAACCATCTTCGCTCGTTTAGGGACCTCGGGGAAAACTACCACTTCATGTTAGCTCAAGAAAATCTAGTCATTCATTATCTGTGATTGATTTTCTTAGTTTTCTCCGAGCTATATTAACTGTCCTCTCTTAGCTCTCAATCAGTTGTTGTAATATTCGCGGCTGGATCACCCTATTCAATTCCACTTATGATTAGTTTAAACCTGCATTAATATTCCTTATATAAACTCATATTTTTCCCCTCCTTCTCCTCCATATTATCATCTCTTCAATTTTCCTGGTTAGAATCTCTTTTCAAACCCCAAAAGTGGTGGTGGAATCTGTTATGTAAATTCTGAGACCACATTCAATTTAATCTCTAACTTTATAAACTCTCTTCTCTCTCAATCCTAACATTTATTTCTGCTATGTATATCACTCTCCTAATGCTCCATATATTTAACACTGATAATATACAGTACAGAACATTTACCTTGACCCCACAACAGAGGTCATAATGTTGGGTGATTTAGAAATAACATAAATCATTGACATACTTATGCTTACACAACTAGTCAACACTACCACACGGATCCCTCATAGTACACGTTGGGTTACCTGTTGAATCTCCTTTTTAAACTTAATATTCTTGTTCTTATTCACAAAGTTTCGTCTCCTCTTCTCATCCATTTCTCAAAGTTCATTCAATACACATTTTCAAAGGTGCACAACTGGTATTAGGATCATGAAGTCTAGGACGATGTTTAGGATATGGGAATATATTTTAATTTGTCTTCTTTTTTGATGATCATTATTTTGCTGATGAATACATAACTCATATCTAAGTTGGGGCGAAACAGTTAGTATTCAGTAAAAAATTCTAAAAATATTTCAGATTTTGTTTACGTCATTGTTGTAAATAACAAGGAAAAGGCCCATAGGCAATACATATCTAGTCTATCCACACAAACACTTAGTAACACCAACCATGCAAGAGAACATAGTAAGGCAATTAATAGAATAATCGAAGCCAATTTTCTTCATCCATAATCCATCAGACAGCCGAACCACCCAAACAATAACAAACTATTCTGATCCAACCTCTAATATATTCAACTTCAACTTCAGGAACCATTTATCCATTCTTCCTCTTAACTCACTTGATGGTTCAGTTATATCAAGTTCTCAGAAGAAAACCTAACCTAACCTAACCTAACCTAACCTAACCTACCACACCACTACACCAATACACCACCACAACACTAAACTACCACACCACTACACCACCACAACACTAAACTACCACATCACTACACCAATACACCACCACAACACTAATCTACTACACCACTACACCAATACACCACCACAACACTAAACTACCACACCACTACACCACTACACCACCACAACACTAATCTACCACACCACTACACCAATATACCACACCACTACACCACCACAACACTAATCTACCACACCACTACACCACTACACCACCACTACACCAATACTACATCACTACACCACCACAACACTAATCTACCACACACCACTACAACACCACAACACTAATCTACCACACCACTACACCACCACACCACACCAATACTACACCACTACACCACCACAACACTAATCTACCACACCACTACCAATATACTACATCACTACACCACCGCATCCCCCAAGAGAGGCGAGCTGGTACTGTTTCCGGGTCACAGTGGAGGAGCAATTTGACAACAATGGCTACCCTGGTCACTATGCCCACCTGACGCCTCTCACTTTTTCACTCTAATGGCTTTCCTCTTCAGTCTCGATCCAGAACCCCACTCCCCAACCTTCCCCCAGCCCCTGTCAGCCTCACCCAGCTCCCAACCTACTTCTAGCCTCTCCCCAGCCCCTCCAAGCCCCTCACATCCCCTCCTCTATCTACCCCCACCTTCTATTCCCAACCATTCTCTCCTACTGCATCTCAAAGTCTCCTTCTACCTTCCCCATCCACCTTCCTCTACTCCTGTTGCCTCTCCAACCTCACCCAGAGTCCCCCAGTCACCACCAACACCCTACAGCCTCTTCCAGCAACCTACGTCACCTCTAACCTCCTCCTGACTACTGTACACCTGTCACTAAGTGTTTACCTCAGTTTTTTCTAGCCTCCCAAAGTTTCTCACTACCTCCCCAATGTTTTTTTTTCTGTCTGCACCAGCTTTTCTCAACCTCTCCATACCTACACAAGCCTCTTTAGTCATCTCTCCACCCTCCCCCCTCCCCAAGCCTCCTTAACTTCCGAAATGATCCTCCTTTTTCTCCAGCTTTCCCTAGTCTTCTTAACTTCCTGAAGCCTCTTTCTACCTCCCCCGGGCTCCCTTCAGCCTCCCCTAGCATCCCTCAGCCTCCCAATACCTCCACTGCCTTATCGGAACAAAAGACAAGTTACCTGTGCCGTATTCACAAGTAACTCGGGAATGGGGCGATGGTGGAAAGAGAAGGTGGTCAGGATTATTGACAATTTACAAACCAATTATATTTAATCATATAATATATAAACACGCTACAAACAATGGTAAAACTACAATAGTATAAGTCTTCACTACCCTAAAATTATATATATGTAATGACTAATACAATTAAAAATAAGGGAGATGAAATATAATTGGCCTCCAGCACCCTCACCTCAGCCAGCAGGGTACCAATCAGGGCTGCTCACCTCAGCCAGCAGGGTAACAGTTAGGGCTGCTCATGGCTGCACTCTTACTGCTGCTCACTGTAGCCATAGCGCATTTTATATATGAATCTAGACTCAGCGGAAAGGCTCATCATCCCCTACTCTCCAAGGCTCTCACCCTAATCTCCCAGTCTCTCCCCTACGCTCTCAATCTCTCCCTCAACTCCCTCAATATCTCCTTCTCCTCCCCCAGCCTCTCCCCTCCTCCCGAGGTCACTTCTTGCTCAACTAAACTCAAATAGTGACTCAACAACTAGTTCTACACATCCAAGTCACAAATATTATTACCACTGTTGATATTATTTACATTATACATTCTACATCAATAATCACTAGACTTATATTCATTTTTTCATGCATGAAGTTTGAACCGACAAATCTAATACACACTAATAATATTTGGTAAATTATTGTTATTGTTTTATTTACTAGTTTCTTATTTACAACAGGGGAATACTCTAGTGACCCCTTTCCTTAGGGTCAAAGGGCAAGAATCGGTTACATAAAAAATATTTTTCTTTCAAATTTCTTTCAGATTTAGTTTAAGAAATATATATACAACTTGATATATATTTCATTACTAACTGTTTGACTGTATATTCGATTGCCTCAATGAGTAAATGAGTAAAGGAATGAATGAATATAAGAGTGAGTAAGTGAACCAGTGAGTGAGTAAGAATGAGTAAGTGAGGTATAATATGTAAATGAGCTGCCGCCGCTATTAAATTAACAGAGGGCAGAGTAAATGAAACGTGGGTAGCGATGTCCGTAGACTTTCACACCACCCGGAGATAATTATTCAGTGATAAGTTTTACGGATTAACCTTTCCATATCCTCTTAACGAGAGACATTTATGATAGATATACACTAGATAAATTAAAAATAGATATATAATAATATTTTTTTTAAGATAGACATTTATTAAGCCATTTTAAGATAGGGTATAATGAACCCTATAATTTAAAGATAGATATATGATAATAATTAATAGATAGATATTTAAGGACACTTTAAACGATAATTATATAGTCATTTAAATGCAAACATTTACTAATACATTAGAGATAGGCTAATTATAAAGCCTTAAAGGTAGATATCTTACAACGCATCCATTATCTAATCTAAAGAAAAATATATTATCTTTGTATATAATAATAAGTATTCATTCATTCACTCATTCACTCAATCCTATTTTTCACTCTCACTAATTTATTCTTTGAATCATTGACTGAGCCATTCACTGTCTCACTTATGCATTCACTCATTCGTTCGATCATATATTCAGTAGCTCATTTTTTTTATAATTCTTTCATTCTATCACTAAATCATTGAGCTAGTCACCGACTTATTCATTCACTCGCTCATCCACTTGTTCACACATTCATTCCTTTGGCCAATAATTTTACTCATTCACTCACTCAGTCAACAACTCGCTCTTTCACACACTCACCTACGCACTCGCTCATAAATCCGTTCGTTTCTGTAAGTGTCTCATTGTCTCATTTTGTTATTATTTTTTTACTTTTAATTATATTTTTAATTACATCACCCTATTCTCGATAACTTATCTTCTTATACTATCTACTTGTTATCTTCTTCCTTGCTACAGTCATTCCATATATCACTAAATAAGTAAGTGGGTGAATGGGTAAAGGAGTGAATGAGTAAAAGAGTGAGTAAGAGAGAAAATGAGTAAAAGAGTGAGTAAGTGAGGCATGTAATGATGGCAGAGTAAGTGAAACCTGGATTGCGATCTACGTAGACTTTGACGCCGCCAGTAAAGAAATATTCAGTGATGACTCCTTCACAGGTAAGCTCTCTCTCTCTCTCTCTCTCTCTCTCTCTTTCTCTCTCTCTCTCTCTCTCTCTCTCCTCATCCTCATCCTCATCCTCAACGCACTACTACTACTACTACTTTGCTGTCACCCGGAATCGACAATGACGATCATCCCTATGATGCAATGATATGAGTTATTAGAGATGTCACCTAGGTTGGTGACTTTTGAGGTGACTAAAGAGGCCGATACGAGACCCGCAGCGTTGTGAGCAGCACAATTGCTGAGGAGTAGGCCGTTGGGATTACACTTGCCTAGTCCAGTTCCCCCTATGGTTCCCTGCCAAATGTTAGCATTTTTGCCAACTCTGGCATTGAATTCGCCAAGGAGCACAACCTTGTCTTCTCTGGTGATAGAGGTTATCACTCTGTCGAGGTCGGCGTAAATGGCCTCTTTGATGTTATCCTTTTGCATCCAGTGTTGCCGGGGCGTATGCACTGATGAAGAAGGAATGACGTGAGTGATTCAGAAAGATTTGAAGCGTCATGAAGCGCTCGTTGATCCCAATAGGCATTTCAGTTAGCCTGTGTAGGATGCGTTGGCGGATGGCAAAGCCAGTTCTATAAATGCAGTTTCTCTCTGCAGCAGGCTTACCCTTCCAGAAGAAGGTGTAGCCAGACTCCCGTTCTGTGAGTTGGCCCTCATCTGGGAGCCGGGACGCACTGATGGCTGCTATGTCGATGTTATACCTAGCCAGCTCTTTTGCCACAAAGGCAGTTCTTCTTTCAGGACGCGCATTTTTGCCAGTATCCAAAAGAGTCCTGACATTCCATGCAGCGACCATAAGAGGTTGTATGGTTTGTTTTTGTTTGGATCTGTGTAAATTTTGATTGTGTTTTCGACCGCGTAATGATGACCTTACTGGGTGCGGTTGCCCAGTCAGGTTGGGTTTTTAGGCAGGCTATGTTTTCGGCACCTTTTCTAGCCTCCTCCCCATGTGGGGTGAGCAGAGTGGCTCCTCTGAACGGCTGCTCAGTCGCACAGACAGGACAGGATTGTACTACTGCTTAGATCCCAATGCATAAACCACCATCTTATCTGTGCTGCCCATGTGCAGAGTTGTGAATAGAGACTCCCGGCAGTCATCTCTGCCTGTCCCCGTCGCCACTCGTCCGTCGCCCTAGGACTTTTAGGGGGTATAGGGGTTTTGATGATGATGAGAGGTATGATGAGCTGGATGATGGCTGCACTTGAGTTGTTTTGTGTGGTGAGGAAGGAGTGCAGGCTGCGACCACACATCTTGGCTCTCCCTTTTCCTGATCCAGTGGTGCAAGTGTTGCAACGACTGGGAAGAGGGAGAGTTGCAATAGACTGCCGATAGCCCAGTTTGTTGGGTTTGGACTTAGTAACCTGTCCATCAGGCATTGCCTTCGTCCGCCGGTGTAGTTGTTGGGTTTCCATGGTGGTCACCTCTTCCGCCTACACCGCCGGACACACACACACACACACACACACACACACACACACACTTCACTCCTATCTCCCTCTCACCCTCTATCTCTCTGTCACACTTGTCTACCCTTTCCACACCTCCTCCTCCTCTCCTCTCATCTCCAATCTTCCCCTCTCTCGCCTTCCTCCTCCTAACTCCATCTTCTCATCCTGCCTCCTACCTCCTTCTACCTCCTTCTCCTCCTCCACCACACACACACTTCACCCGTGTCTGCTATTTGCATACTACGAGGCAAACCTACCCGAGCCTTCAATTGTAGTCACTGAGGCAGAAAATATCACGAGGAATATTCACCAAAAAAATCACAATAGCGAGGATGAAAAATGTAAGGCGGTTTATGCGGTCGTAAATAGACGGTTCAGCCCCAATACGGTAAAGGGAACGACCGATGTCCTTAATATCGGAGTATTTACACATAGTTATTATTATAGTGGTGGTGTTACTTCCCTCGTACACACACACACACACACCCACACACACACACACACACACACACACACACACACACACACACACACACACACATGGCACTGATACACTATGCCTCACGGTGCCTCTAAGTGTGTGTGTGTGTGAAATGTTGATGTAAAGAAAGATAAATACTGTTATCGTATAAGAGAGTAGATAATAGGAGCTACTGTTTATATTCTGAAAATAGAATTACGCTAAATTTTACAGTCAACTTCGATTCTTCATGTTTACAATATTGAAGATCACCAATTTACACGTTTTCACAATTAATCGTTCACTTTTCATTATTAATATCACTAATATATCCACCAAAAGTCTTTACAAACACCGAAGATTGAAAGAATTGACTGAAAACCTGCTGAACTGGAAGCTAATATTTATATAACCTTAATCGTGCGTCAGGCAGCGCGGGGAGTCCTCGACGATGCCGTGATCGGAGTGTGGAGGAGGTACGATTGTTTGGGCAGGGGATTATTCTCCCGCTGAGTTCACTACAGTTGTTTGCTCTGGGCTTCCATGATGCAGAGACAGAGAGGTTTAAGCTGCCTCACACCACACCCACCTGCATCCTATCTTACCACAACATTCCTAACCCCACCCACCCACACTCTGACTTAGCGCACGATGCCACAGTGTTCGTAATGACAGTCCAACACACTTTAGCTTTCCATGGCACTCGGTCACCACAATTCACCCCAGTAACCATAATTCACCCTCACTAGTAACCACAATTCATACCATTAACCACAATTCACCCCAGTAACCACAATTTACCTTCACAGTAGCCACAATTCACCCTCACCAGTAACCATACATAATTCACTCTCACCAGTATTCACAATTCACCTTCACCAGTAACCACAATTCATACCAATAACCAAAATTCACCCCAATAACCACAATTCACCCCAACCAGTAACTACAATTCACCAAGGGACTAGTAAAAGTGTCAGGCAAAGGACATCCTCATCACTACTGGGATATCCTTCATGCATAACTGAGTAGGACACAGCCAACGCAGCCCTCTCTTACAAAACCACACCATGATATACGTAACACTTAGTAAGATTCGTGACGATACAGAGATTAGAATTGATTTTGACAACAATATCACTATTGTTTAGTATTAGGATTTATATGGTATTATATTTGGATTATGATTTTGTCGTGGATTAAATCGTCATACCTGTTTTTTTTTTCTGTTATGTTTGGCTTTGTTTTCATTGATAGGTATTTTATTGGTGAACAGGTGAGGAGAGGGAAGGTATTTATGCTAGTTATGGTGTGAGATGAATGGGCTACTGTTGTCATCTGTGGGTTTGGTACTGGTATCCTCTCAGGGCTGGGTATGGTGTTATGGCATCTTCATTTCTTTGACTATGTGTAAAAAAATAAGTCAAAACAATAAATAATATTAACCTTACTTAAAATCTTCCATTATTGTATTTCCTCAAGGGTATCTTATCTTTCTGCCCTGTTCTGTAGATACTGACCTCCATAGTCACTGTTCGCACGACTTCCACTCGACACCGCCATCACCACGCACCCACAGCCAGCTTGCGAGAATAGCTAGGAGGCCTTATGACTTTACTGTCAATAATCCAATTTTCAGCACCACTAAAACACAGCTTACCACAGTACCAGCATAACGGACTCCACACCAAAGTTTTACCACGATATAACACTACCACAACTCAACCACCACAGGAACATAACTATCTACCACACCACAACCACTGCATCCCCACACTAGTACACTACACTACACTACACTACACTACACTTATTTCCACTCTCCTTCACCACCACTACAATAAAATACAACTAAACACATCACGATCACCACTGCCACAATTTCCACTCTCCCTCACCACCACCACCACAATTTCCACTCTCCCTCACCACCACCACCACAATTCCCATTCTCTCTCACCACCACTACACCAACATAACACAGAAGACGGTCACTACTGTCTCCATCTACCACCACCACAGTATAGACTTTCCTACTGGAGCTGTGAGCTACTCTGACACAAACTCTCCTTCGCTTTCAAAAAACACGGAACCGGGGATCTGATTTTGATTTCGTCAGGTTTTATGGGGAGAGGAAGGCTTTGTTTTCTAGATATAAGTTTCAATAAACATTTATAAGGATCTGGGTTGTCTGGCGTCCCGTTTCTCCCCAAGGTCTCGTATCCATTAGGGGAATACTGAAGGAGGTCTATTGTGGGCCTCGTTCCTAATCCTGTGTCAGAGTCTCTTATGTGTGTGTGTGTGTGTGTGTGTGTGTGTGTGTGTGTGTGTGTGTGTGTGTGTGTGTGTGTGTGTGTGTGTGTGTGTGTGTGTGTGTGTGTGTGTGTGTGTGTGTGTGTGTGTGTGTGTGCGTGCGTGCGTGCGTGCGTGTAATAAAACATTCTAGTCCGTATAAATGCCTTTTAAAACAATTTTATTTCTGTTTAAATTTTCACGATGAAAATAAATATTCTCTTCTCTGTAATAAAATTACCATATTTACCTCACCACAAAAATAAACAAAAATAAAATCACAAAAAACACCTTAACATACCTGCAATCTAAGACCTTAATAATTCTCTCTTTTTTTTAGTCTTTACTCTTTAGTCTTTAGTCTTTTAATCGCCTTAATAGCTCCGGGTGGATCCTACGTCCGGTTGCTATGTGTAATCAGGGGTCATCAATCTTGCTGGAACAGGAGCCGGGGTTTCCTTCTGAGATTAATTCACTGTCTTGATTTATCTTGGAATAATCAAACGAGAATATTAAACTCTGGCCTTTGTCACGTTTTGTTGTTGACACTGAGGATTTATTTTTGAGGGGGTGGGGAATGTTATGTCCAGGCCAGCTGAGTCATTGTTGAGGGTAGATACTACGAGTTTGAAGGAGGTAGTAGGTAGTAGGCAGCTATCAAACAGGGAGGTACTACCGCCTGGGAAGATATTGGAAGCATAATGTGTTGTCTAATGGTAGACCCTGCTGCTATATGGCATCACAAAAATTTTAACCAAGTCCCAGGTTGTTGATCTGACTTTCTGCCTCATTTACACACAATTGCAGGGTTTCAATTGTTTCTCTTACTATTGACAACACAACATACTGTACATATATCGTTTCTCACTCTTGATTTATTTATTTATGGTTATTATTATTAGTATTTTAATTATTTGGTTATAATTTTTGTCTATTATTATTATTATTATTATTATTATTATTATTATTATTATTATTATTATTATTATTATTATTATTATTATTATTATTATTATTATTATTATTATTATTATATCTTCGCCCCCATTCCCTGATATGGGTCGGTGACTTGTGCTCGGGTGGGCTAATCCCCGTAAAAAATACATACATAAATAAATATAAAAAACACCTCACCTCACCTCACCTCACCTCACCTCACCTCACCTCACCTCACCTCACCTCACCTCACCTCACCTAGCCTAACATCAAAAAATTCATGTCCATTATAGATCATTTGACCGATTATTCAACATTATTCTTCCTCCTTTTCCTCCTCCTCTTCCTCTTCCTTTTCTGCAGCCTCCTTTTCATCCTCCTCCTCTTACTCCTCCTCGTTCTCTTCCTCTTCTCCTTCTCCTCCTCTTACTCTTCCCCTCCTTCCTTCTCCTCCTCCCGTGTCGTAATAAGAGATCCCTCACCACTACAAAACACTTCCTCCCCGCTTTCACAATTTCACAATTTTTTTCAAGGCCCTTTATTTTGTTTTTCCATTCCAGAATCATGTACAATAGACCCTCCTCCTTCTCCTCTACACACCTCGCTCTCGGCTTAGTCATTTTTCAAGAGGTGTTTTTTGCTGCGTATCTCCTCTTACAATATATATATACGATGTCCTACTCCTCTTCCTCTTCTGTACAATATATTCCTGACTTTACCTCTTGTTTTTTTTTTCTTTCCTTGTCTCCTCTTTTATTATACATTTTGTTTTTCTGTGCATTTTCTCTTCCAGGTTTTTAGTTTGTATTTTTTCGTTTTTTGTATTTTGTCTTTGATTTAGTTTCTCTGTCTGTCTGTCTGTCTGTCTGTCTGTCTGTCTGTCTGTCTGTCTGTCTGTCTGTTTGTCTGTCTCTGCTTCTAAATATCCATTAACTTTCTTGAAACAGAAGTTGTGAAAGAAGATTAGGTCGATAACGTATATTAAATATTTTTATTTTCGGGTTAGTTGAAAATGACCGACTAGCGATAGATTAGGTTAGGTTAGGTTAGATTAGATTAGGTTACGTTAGCTTACGTTACTTTACGTTACGTTACGTTACGTTAGGTCTAGAGTCTATAAGATGAAAGATTTTTCCTTCCCTCCTCAGAAAAAACTGAAACCCATACCATAAAACCTGACATCAACAAATCCTCAAAACCATAATATTTTTAATCTACAAAACTAACTTCAATTTGTCATTAAAATCTCAGGAGTGAGTTGGCTGAACGCTTGTCCAGAAATCACGTTGATAAGTCCATTTCTGGCCACTGAACCACGGTAGCCTCACTACACCTGACACATCCAATAAAACTATCCGGGAACTTTAGAAATCCGTGACGTCCGCTAAGTTTTTTTTTTACCTTCACGTCTAGATTGCGTTGGTTTTGTACCCTATCCCCTCCTGAGAGCTGCACATTCTTACCTTTGTCATGAACTTTGGTAATAATGATAAGGTAGTGGAAGTTTTTTTTTGTGGGGGGGTTATAATGGTGTGTGAGGAGTGTTGGGGTGTGTGTGTCTGTGTGTGTGTGTGTGTGTGTGTGTGTGTGTGTGTGTCCCCAGTAGCCTTTCACTTCCTGGTCTTATCTTGTCACCCTTGGAGTCCGCTTTCAGCTAAAGAAATTCTGGAGTTGTTAGGGATAATAATACAACTTAGAATTTATTGTAAGTTTTAAATTCTTCCAGCTACTTTCTCTACCACAATATACTTTCTCTACCACAATGTACTTCCTCTACTACAATGTACTTTCTCTACCACAATGTACTTCCTCTACCACAATGTATTTTCTCTACCACAATGTACTTTCTCTACCATAATCTACTTCCTCTAACACATTGTACTTTCTCTACAACAATGTACTTTCTCTACCACATTTTACTTCCTGTACCACAATGTACTTCCTCTACCACATTGTACTTCCTCTAAGAAAATCTAATTCCTCAACAACAGTCTACTTCCTCTAACACAAACTACTTCTCTAACACAATCTACTTCCTCTAATACAGTCTACTTCCTTAACCACAATGTACTTCCTCTAATACAGTCTACTTCCTCAACCATAAACTACTTCCTCAACCATAATCTACTTCCTCTAATACAGTCTACTTCCTTAACCACAATGTGCTTCCTCTAACACAATCTACTTCCTCAACCATAAACTACTTCCTCAACCATAATCTACTTCCTCTAATACAGTCTACTTCCTTAACCACAATGTACTTCCTCTACCAAAATCTACTTCCTCTTACACAATCTACTTCCTCAACCATAATCTACTTTCTCTATCACAATCTATTTCCTCTCATAATCTACTTCCCCAAACACTGTCTACTTCCTCTTACTCTATCATACTCTCCTCTTCCCCTGCTTTATCATTCTCCCCTCCTCCCACCCTTCACTTCCTCTCCTTGTTCTTATCCATTATTTCCATTCCTCCCTTACACCCTAACACACGCGTCTCTTCTTCTTCCTCCTCTTCCTCCTCCTACTTCTTCTTCTTCGCTTCCTCCTTCTCCTCCTTCTCCTCCTCCTTTTCTTCCTCCTGCTCTCCCTACTTCTCCCTTCGTCTCCTCTTTCTGATCCTCATCCTTATCTTCCTCTCCCCCCATCCTACCTCCTCCTTATTTCACACCTCCTAACTTTATTCTCTAAGTTTTCTTTTCATCTCTCCTATTCCCATTCTTCTCCTAGATTGAGTGTTCCTCCCTTCCTCTCCTCTTACTCTTCTGTAATGGTCTCTCCTCTTTTCGTGCTCTCTTCTTCCTTTATATCTCTCTCTCCCAGCTTAACCCATTTCCTTTTTTCTTTATTTTTCACTGTCTCTCTCTCTCTCTTTGTACTTTGCTTCTCATTATCTCAGTCTTTCTTATTTCGTATTTTTATTCGTATTTTTGTATTATTTTTGCTTTTGTTTGTATAGTGGATTTTTTTATTCTCTCTCTCTCTCTCTTTTCTCTCTCTCTCTCTCTCTCTCTCTCTCTCTCTCTCTCTCTCTCTCTCTCTCTCTCTCTCTCTCTGTGACTTATAATACAGCCCAGGACAGCTGAGATGTGTCGTTAATAAAGCCTGTACAACACACACACACACACACACACACACACACACACACACACACACACACACACACATGAAATACGAAAAATTCTCTCCAGGTTTTGAAGCAGATGTACTGTACTGTACCTGGCCCTGGCCCTGGCCCTGGCCCTGGCCCTGGCCCTGGCCCTGGCCCTGGCCCTGGCCCTCGAGGGAGCCCCATTCCAAGGCTCCTCAGGCTGGTGCTCCCCTGTGAGCCTCCCGCCTCACGCTACACACCTCGGCTGAGTTTTCTGTGACAATGATACAGTAATTTGTGTTATTTTAGTGTACAGCTTTTCATACATATAAACGTCTTTTTCAAGTTGGAACACAGAGAAAGAGAGAGAGAGAGAGAGAGAGAGAGAGAGAGAGAGAGAGAGAGAGAGAGAGAGAGAGAGAGTATACTTGTGTCCAAAAGCATTAATTAAATAAGATAATGTAAGTTAAGTAAACATATAAAAATGAAAGGAATAAACTAAAATATATAAACAGCATCACAAAATTGACCAAACAAACATTTTTTTTTGTCATGCCTCAAAGAACAACATTGCCGTATCATCAGGTATGAACCAACAACAGCAAGATGCCACTCACAAGCGATAACCACTCCGCCACCACCCACTTAAACTTGTATGGCCGCAGAAATTCCCACTGACTGGACATGACATCCTAAGTGGGTGGTGGTCAAGTGGTTATCATTTGGGACTGATATCTTCCTAACGATTAGGTTCGAGTCTCGATATGCAGATATTTACGGAGGATGTCAAATTGTAAATATTAAACACTTTTTCTAAACACAGACCCTTACTGATATTAGCAAACACCAGTTACATGCAAATCTTCAGGTTAATTTGATTTAATTACCTACGTTAATCACCTTTGCAAATTACTCTTCTCATTGACATAGTAACCTGAGATTAATTTGTCACCTGAGCCCCAACTTTGCTGGATCAAACGCTCTTCACTATAGCGGCTTATCATCATATGTGTTTTTTCTGACTGAATGAGAGATGATCCTCCCCTCTCGCCCCCAGCCCTATCACCTCACGTGCTTCTTACTGCACCTCCCCGGCCCTCGAGGATCAACCACTTGTCATTATCCACGAAGCTGATTACTAATTCCTCCTCATCCATTGCTTATATTCTATCTGTTCTTAACTAATCATTAACTTTCCTTCTCTCCTTCCTACAATTCTTATTGGTTGGTTATTTTCGTGTATTTTTGTGGTCGTTTAATCATTCGTTCTTCTTTCTTAATTGTTTTAGTTCATCCTTCCTCTTCCTTCCTTCTCTTTTATCCTCTTTCATTTTATTCGTCTCTTTTCTTTTCTTTTTTTCGTCCTATCAGTCCTTGGTATTTTCTCCTATTCCCTGTTATCCGTTTGCTTCGTTCTTCTTCTCGTTACCCTCCTTTCTCCATCCTTCCTCCTCTCCTCACCTGTCCTCTTTCCTTTTCCATTTCTCTCCTCCACTTCTCCATCTTATCTCTCCCTCTCCGTTCTGCTTCTATTCTTCTCCAACTTTTCTCTCTTCTCTCCTTTTTTTTCGTTTCTCTTATCCATCCTCCTCCATTCAGGGATATCCACGGAGGAGGAGGAGGAGAGAGGGAAGAAGAGTAGGAGGAGGAGGAGGAAGAGCAAGAGGAGGTGATGAACGCAGTAATCTCTTGAGAATAAAGAAAGTTCAGGTGATGAACGCAGTAATCTCTTGAGAATAAAGAAAGTTCATCCGGTTGACAAATCTCATCTCTCTCTCTCTCTCTCTCTCTCTCTCTCTCTCTCTCTCTCTCTCTCTCTCTCTCTCTCTCTCTCTCTCTCTCTCATCTTCTTTCTCTATCCTCCTACCTCATCTCCTTCCCCCTCCCCCTCTCTGCCTTCTCCACAACACACACACACACACACACACACACACACACACACACGTCAATCTATAAATTACTTACTCCTCTTCCCTTATCATCTTCTTCTCTTCAAGGTATTCTCATTCTCTTTGTCACGTCTTAATGTTATCTCCTTCCTTCCTTCCTTTCCTCTTTCTGCCTGGCTGGAGACCTTTATATCAGTCCCCCCTCCCTCCCTCCCGTCCTTCTCCGTTTTCTGTGTGTGTGTTATCAGGCACTCTCTTGACTGCCTCACAGTAAGTTTATTCTCCCTCTGTGTGTCTCTGTTTACCTGTCTGTCAGTCTCTCTCTGTCTGCCTGTCTGTCTCTTTCTCTGTCTCTCTCTCTCTCTCTCTCTCTCTGTTTTCTCTCTCTTTGTCTGTCTGTCTTTCTGCCTCTCTCTCACTCTCTCTCTGTATTTCACTTCAGTTCCATTTTCTTTAATTTATCATTGTTTCTCTTGTCCTGTTCCTCCCACTCATCCTCCTCCTCCTATTCTCTCTTCCAAATTTTTCTTTTCCTTCTCCTCCTTCCCTGCCTCCTTCTAAGAACCTTCAACCAGTAGTAAAGTTAAGTAGATGACTGGTAGTTTACTAGAGAGTCAACTTTACACTTCCCTCTTGTGATCGACCCGGGGCGCCCTCCCTCACTTAATTTATTCGCCCTGGATAACTAACGCCCTGGTCTTAATGTAGAGAGGTGAACAATTTCTAGGGTGGTGAGACATATCTAGGTAGAGGTGAGAAATTTCTAATGAGATGAGAAAAATTTTAGGTAGAAGATTGAGAAACTTATAAATAGAAGGTTGAGAATTTTTTGACAGGTGAGAAAAATCTGAGAGTTGAGAAATTTCTAAGTAGAGTGACAAGAAATTTCAAGCAGAAAGGTAAGAAATACGAATTTTTTTTATAATTGACATTTTTCGGCATATATAAAGTAAAAAAAAAACGTAAATTTCTTGCAGTTTAACGAGAAGGAAAATGGATTAATAGTTGAAACACTTGAAAGTCGTATGTTAAACCTTCGAGTTAAAAGCTGGATTTTCTGAGTTTTGAGAGTGAAAAGAACATGACATAGTTGATAAAGGTTTAAGAGGCTGAAGACTTTGTTTATAATAGAGAATCTTGGAGTAAGTGAAAGAAAGCTATTTTCTTCTGGACACTAAAAGGAAAGAAGTACTGCTTGTCTCTCTTCTTGGGGGAGATACTGTTGTGTTCTCTGTCTCGATCTGTCTGTCTCCCAGTCTCTCTTTCTGTCTGTTTCTCTCTCTCTCTCTCTCTCTCTTTTCTTTTTCTTTATATGCGTGGAAGGAGAGCATGAACTCGTTTATTTATCTCTCTCTCTCTCTCTCTCTCTCTCTCTCTCTCTCTCTCTCTCTCTCTCTCTCTCACCCCTTCTCTGTCTCTTTTTCTCAATCTGTATTTATCTCTCTCTCTTTCTCTTTATTTTTTTCTCTCTTCGTTTTTCTTACCCCAGGAGTACGAGGGGGGTGGGTGGGGGCACAATCCAGCCTCTTTGAAGACTCGTTCCCTGGCCCTCAAAGGCTCACAATAAGCGGAAGAGAGTTCATTTCACAAGCTGAATGGATCACACGATTTATTGCTTAGCTCCCAAATCCCCAAAAACTCGTAAGTGGAATTTACCTCCTAACTCGTGACCCTAAGAACATACCTAACTGGCTCAAGTAAAGTACAACATAAACATGGATTCTCAAAGGCACTTAATGTATGATGAAAGAACATATTTAATGGATTAATTTAAACTACGATGCCAGGATGGATTTTCTTATACCCTGAGTAAACGACCTTAACTGGATTACTTAAGTTACGATACAATGTTGAAATATCACAAATTCATACATGAAATAATATTTGTGTAATGTGTGGATCTGACTAGCTGGTTCACTAACCTTACGCCACAGTGAAAACTTCCCAAACTCTCGTACTTAAAACTTCACCCATGTTACTTTGTGGTCTAAGAAACCATATAACTGACTGATTCACTGAAGCCAAAACAACATCGAAGTTATACTAAGACTCTACACTGAGGCTTTACACTGAGACTCTACACTGAGAGTCAACATTGAGACTCTACACTAAGGCCTTACACTGAGACCCTACACTGAAGCTCTACACTGAGACTCTGCACTAAGACTACACTGAGACTCTACACTGAGACTCTACACTAAGATTCTACACCAGCAAGTCCTCCTTCCAATATTTTTTCAATAAAGGGAAAAAACCCTGACCTTAAAACCCTTTGGGAATCTAAACACCTTCCCCAAAAATATTCGTATTTTTAAACCCTGAGAGTCGAAGGTGAGGAGCCCTTACCTCAGCACCTTCCACTTCATCTTTGAGAGTAGGGAGGCCAGCTATTAATACCAAGTGTGATGATGCTGAGGGCAATATATCCATGGTTTGTGGTTAGAGAGTTGATGGTGCGGAAAAGAGGGATATTACGTTATGTGGATAATTTAATGAGGATAGAGAATTTAAGGATTTATTGGTGTGTTTTTTTGCGGGTTTTCTTTCGTGTTTGTTATGATAGGTTAAGAGGGACAGAGACTTCAAGGAATGGATGGAGGTGAATGGTGTGGAATCCTGATCTCTGTATGTGTGCAAGACTTCCCTTGTATTTTAACCTAAGCAATATGGTCTGGAGTGTGTGTGTGTGTGTGTGTGTGTGTGTGTGTGTGTGTGTGCGTGCGCGCGTGTGTGTGTGTGTGTGTGTGTCACCCGACGCATCCAACCTTGAGCTTACTGTCACCTTCCCCTAGATGTCATCATACACACTGGCCTTAGAGTGATTAATGAGGTGGGCCAGATAACCTAATACGTCCATGGTAAACCTTCAATTGATGTAAGCATTTAATCTCCTGTCTGTCTGCCTGTCTGTCTGCTCTGTCTGTCTGTCTCTCTCTCTCTCTCTCTCTCTCTCATCTTTCCCCTGTTCCCATTTACCTTAGATAAATCATAAAAAAAACCAAAATCCTCGACACAGAAAAAAATAAGCATAAGGAGTGTAATGCAAGACACGTGTAGAAAGAGAGACAAATTTTTTTTACAATAACAAACAACTACAACACAAACACGCTGCCTCACATCTGTCATTTACATACATGATAAACTAAGTGACTCATCGCCTTACATAATTTAAACTATTTCCATAATGTTGTAAAAAATTTGTTGGGGGTTATTTAAGGTGAAGGATAGGATGGATGGATGGATGGATGGATGGATGGATGGATGGATGGATGGATGGCTGGATGGATGGCTGGATGGATGGATGGATGGATATTGGATGGATAGGCTGGATGGATGGATGGATGGATGGATGGATGGTAAGGAAAGAGGAGAGAGGAGGATGGAAAGAAGGAGGACGGTGACATTGGAAGGAAAGAGGAAGAGAGAGAGGAAGAAAGTAAGAGAGAAGAAATACAAAGAGAGAGAGAGAGAGAGAGAGAGAGAGAGAGAGAGAGAGAGAGAGAGAGAGAGAGAGAGAGAGAGAGAGAGAGAGAGAGAGAGAAATGTACTTAATTTTGGAGACACGGAAATACGGCTCATATGTACAGGCTTCTGTCTTCACTTTCTTCATTTATTTCATCAACATTCTGCTCCTTCTTCCCCCTCTCTCTATCTTATCTCCTTCTCTTCTATCTCTTTATCTTCTTCTTTCTTTCTCATTCTATTTTCCTTTATACTTCTTTCCCTCTCTCTCCCACTTTCCTCTCTACTTCTCTCTCGTTCCTTCTCATTTTTTTCTTTTCTTTCCTCATCATCTCTCTTCTCTCTTTCTTTCTCTTCCTCTCTCTCTCTCTCTCTATCTCAGTCTGCCCCTGACCCTTCATTTAAACAAACTATAGAGAAGGAGGGAGAAGATACATTAAAGGAGAGTTTGAAGGAGGAGGAGGATTCTGTGGGAGGGATGGAGTAAAAGGGGGGAGATAAGAAGAGGGAGGAGACAAGAAGAGGGAGAGAGAGACAAGAGGGAGGAGGCAAGGGGAGGGAGGGGAGACAAGAAGAGGGAGGAGACAAGAAGAGGGAGGTAGGACAAAAGAGGGAGGGAGACAAGAAAAGGGAGGGAGACAAGAAGAGGGAAGGAGGCAAGAAGAGGGAGGGAGGAAACGAGAACGAGAAAAAGTCACATGGCAGGGAAGGAGATAGTGAGGGTTAAAGCGAGCCTGTGAGAGAGAGAGGGAGGGTGGGAAGAGAGGGAAGGAGAAAGGGAGGAGGAGAGGGAAATATAAAGAGAGAAAGTTCACAGGGCAGGATGAAAATGGGCTTGGAAGAGAGGAAAAGAGGGAAGGAGAATGGGAGGGAGGAAGGAATGGAGGTGGAGGAGAGTGAAGTTTAAAGGAGCGAAACACAAAGGACAGGGGGGAATAGGGCGAGGGAGAGAGAGACAAGGAGAAAGTGAGCGAGAAATTAGAGATAAGAAGAGAGGTGAGAGAGAGAGAGAGAGAGAGGAAGAAGAAGCGTAGTAGAGAGAGAGAGAGAGAGAGAGAGAGAGAGAGAGGAAGAAGAAGCGTAGTAGAGAGAGAGAGAGAGACAAGGAGACGGTGTTTAGGTCTCAGGTCTTCCGCTTCACGTGTTGTTCTCGACCACCGACAGATGGAACCAATGGACCGAGTTTATCTGTGGTCTGTGGGCGTGGGGGCGTGGGGGGAGGCATGGGGGTGTAGGGGAGAGGCATAGGGGGCGGGGGTAGTCGTTGGGGGGAAGGGATCGTGGGGGTGTGAAGGGATGACGTGAGGAGACGGGGGTATGTGGGGCGTGAGGTCGTGTGAGCTTGGGAATGGCGTAGGAAGCGTGGAGGCGTTTAAAGTGTTGGGGCGGAAGGACGTGGTAGGCGGGAGAGACGGTAGGCGGGAGACGTGGGTAGGCGTGGAGAGACGTGGTAGGCGTGGGAAGAGATGTGGTAGGGTGGGAGAGAGATGTGGTAGGTGTGGGAGAGATGGGTAGGTGGAGAGATGGTAGGCGGGAGAGACGTGGTAGGTGGGAGAGATGTGGTAGGCGTGGGAGAGACGTGGTAGGCGTGGGAGAGACGTGGTAGGCGTGGGAGAGACGTGGTAGGCGTGGGAGAGACGTGGTAGGCGTGGGAGAGACGTGGTAGACGTGGAGAAGAGAAGGTAAGAATGAGTGAGGAAAGGAAGGAAGAGGAAAAAGAGAGAAAGATAGGAGAAAGGGAAAGGAGGATATAAAGATAGGGAGGGAAGAAGGAAGAAGAAGACTGGGAAAGAGATGCAAGGTGAGAGAAAGAAAGAAAGGAGAGATAAAGGAATGAGAGAGAAAGGGAAAAGAGGGAGAAGAAAAGGAGGAATGAAGGAATGGGGAGAGAGGAAGAAAGGAAGGAGTGAAGGAGGGAAAGAAAGGTGGGGGGCAAGAACTAGGGAAAAGAAGTAGAGACTGGTGAGGGAAGGGAGAGAGTATGAGGAAACACACACCTCCAGGAGTTGGTCCGATATTGCCTTTTAGCATTTGTAGAGAGAATGTGTGTGTGTGTGTGTGTAGGTATGTGTGTGTGTGTGTGTGTGTGTGTGTGTGTGTGTGTGTGTGTGCGTAAACCTGTAGGCTGGTAGAGTCTTGTTTATTATACGGATCTTCTTCCTCCTCTTCCTCTTTCTCTACCCTTCAAAAAAAAATACAACTCCCCCTTCCTCTTTCTTCCCACAGCCCTCCCCCTCCTCGTCCTCCTTTTCACAGCACCTTCTTCTTCCTTCCCACAACCCTCTCCCTTCCTCTTCCCTACCATAACCACCCCATTTCCCTTTCCATCCCACCTACCTACTTTTCCTTCTCATTCCTCTTTTCTATCTCTTTCTTTCATCCTTTCCTCCCTCCCTCACTCTTCCCCTCCCACCCCATCCTTCCTTCCCTCCCTCCACAACCCACACTGCCCCAGGCTAAGTCCTCTGTGGTCAACTTAGTTCCCAGGAAATGTATCACGTTCATTAAACCGGTCCTCCTCCTCCTCCTCCTCCGTGCAGTGCCAGTGAGGGAGTGAGAGAGTGAGGGAGTGAGGGAGTGTGAGAGTGAGGGAGTGAGGGAGTGAGAGAGTGAGAGAGGAGAGAGTGTCAGAGAAGGATTGAGAAAGAGTCAGGGAGAGAAGGAGTCAGGTACTGTACAGACCCTGAGGGTAAAGTTGAAGTAGATAGCAGGGAGGAATTCAGACTGGTTGATGAGGAGTTGATTACATACACACACACACACACACACACACACACACACACACACACACACACACACACACACACACACAGGTCTAATGGAAACTTCCTCTGTGTTTCCTTTTTATCTGCCTCAACGTTATGATCTTCACTGAGTCCATCACCTGGCCACCTGGAGACTAAATTAAAACAATATAATGAGTCTTAATACATTATAAATTAGAAGGATTATACATTGTTCAACTCAAATAGAATAGAATAAATGAATATATTACTCATATATTAATCAATATAACTATTCCCCTTCTCTTATGATCACAACTATGTATTATAATATATTGTTCATAGCTTCATTTGTCCTATTTGAAGCCTCAATGAATGTATCTATGTCCTAAGATTTATACATACATATATGTGTGTTTTGTGTGTGTTCATATAATTTGTTTTATTTGTTTATGTATATGATTGTTTATTAATATTTTTCCTTGTGTTTCTTCCTATTCTTCTTCGTTTTGTTTGCATATGATTATTATTGTTGTTCCTCCTTCACATACTGGCCAATACACCTACACGAGTTTCATCATTCATGTCGACCTTTTTTTTTAGAATTTTATGGTGTTAATGGTTAAGCACTGCATAATCGTGTTTAATTGAAGAGTTTTGGTTCTTGATTCTGCCGTATTTTAACCAATTTACAGTACGTAAAATTAACATAAAAGTAGGAGTAGTAGTAGTAGTAGTAGTAGTAGTAGTAGTATGATCATAAAGAAAATTTTATCGAAAATAAAAGTACTCATCATGAAATCCTAACATCATTTAAACTTACCGATACAAAATACACCCACCCGTGTACCTTCCCCACCTAAGCCCTTCAAATCTTAACTGGGGAAAACGTTGGTAAAAAAAAACTTTCCCCAAGGCGGTGGAGGAAGAAAGAACAATTGCTCTGCTAGCCAGATGGGGAAGATTTATTATCATCCTCCCAAAAATGTTTCCCGAATATTATATTTTCGTTGTGGCGATCAGCTGATGTCACCTCGGCTCGTGGGGTGACCAAGCGTGACCCAGGGAAGAGAGGGGTCGTTTGTGGCCAGTTTTGAAGGTTTCTGGTGCTACTACTACTTCTACTATTATTACTATTATTATTATTACTATTAATGCTGATACTACTGTACTACTACTACTTTTTTTTTTACGTGGCCTCCATCCTTCCCTAATAGCCACACCTTCGCCGCCATTTTATTACTTTAAAATTAAATATCCTAATACATAATTGCTATCCTAGCTGTGTTGAGTGAGTTTAGCCGCCGATCTATGCGGCATTCAGTGACTGTTGCCTCATAGTCAATATTTACAAATGTTGTCGGCTTTGGGGCCGATGCTCTAGTTCCCCTGAGGCAGAGCAAAGCAGATCTAAGGAGAGAGAAGGACAGTCGACATCTCATCCAGGCTGTAACATAACTTCTGGGCTGCTGCTTCTGTTCGGATAGCACCTCCGTGAGTATGGTGTAGAAGCATCTTGCACGTGGTCCCATCCCACCAGAGGTTGTGAACACTAGAGAAGTGAAGCTGCCTTGTTCAACGTTCTGAATTCTCTCCCCGTATGCCCTTATCTTGTCGTTCTCGTTCCTCCTGTGTGCAGCATCGAGAGCTAAGTTACAGTGACATGCGGCCATGGGATCAAAAATCCTGATGTCGAAGTAAGCTTGCTGTCCCCGTGGCCAGAATCCTCGTGCACTGACGTCAACACGGGCTTCGTCGGATGTGTTTGAAGTCCTATGTTGGAAAATCTCACCGTCCAATGGAAGGAGGGTCGGTTCTACCCTGACATCACGGCAGATTTCCTTCAACATATTTGCTGTGAGATCGACGTCATAGGAAGAGACACACACGCATTGGAAGAGCAAACCTTCTACTGGCCAACCGTACCTTAGAGCAATGGCATCTGTAAATTCTTATTTATTGAGACTGAAACCATTTGCCCTTATGAGTAACGTAGTTAACCAGTTCGAGGCGCCCACCTCCTGCGCTATAGCTATTCTTTTTTTCTTTTTTTAAATTCTAACTTACTTGCAGCATTAGTCGCTGCAACTTATTACTTTGGCCGTGCTGTCGTTCTGTCGTAATGAACCTTCAAATCTTGTTTACTTCACTGTTATCCACCTCACCTCTTGCGTTCTGAGCTATTATGTGGTCAGTGAGGCTGCCGTGAGTTTAACTGAGTTTTGATGTTCGGTGGCAGCAATCTCCTCTGGATTGGTCAATCCCATTCCATCAAGTCTAGGTGGTAGTGCAAGGAGTGATCTTTCTGCTGGGGTTAAGTGAAGGTGTTTCACTAATTTGGGAATGAAATTGACGCTGATAGCTTTTTCCAGAGGGTGGAGGATGGGTCAGATATCAGGGATAGTGAGCATCAGGTAGTTCCAGCGATGCTTGACTCCATGGGTGAATGGCGCAAAAGCCGCATGTGGCTTTATGTAAGCAATATCAGAGAGAGAGCTTGGATTTCCTTAACCCGCTCATTCACCTTTCCCGTTACATACTCGGTTTTGAAGTCCGTCGTGCCGATTACTGCGCCAAGGTGTCTTTGGTCATCCTTTGTTATTTTGACCTCACTTCCACCGAACACCTCCATTGCCCGTTCATATTGTTCTGGCTTCACAATGAGGGAGGACTTGCTGGCGTTTGGTTGGTACCCTATTTGTGGACCTCGTGATGTTTCCAGGTCCCACCATTTTTTGATGTCCTCCACTTTTCCTGCTCCTGTAAGGTCGTCAGCATACGCCACTTGCTTGACCTCGGTTGTTTCAAATTTTTTTGTGTGTTGGAGCACGGATAGGCCTATTGCGTACATTGCCATTGCAACAGGGTTCCCCTGCGTTGTTCCTTCGGTTGACTGTATTATGTTATCACCTCTTAGAGCCTTGTTGTTTACTATATAGATGTCTGATGGATTCCTATAGGAGTTTTCAACATACATTGCAAAGCTTGGACACTTGATCTTGATGTTGTGCAGTGCGGCCTTGCGGTTAATTATGTTGAATGCGTTTGAAGCATCCACCAGGAGAACGGCCTCACAATCACGCTGCTCAAATATCGTTCTCATGGCGAGAATGGCCGCCTCCCCTCCAGCCTGGTGGCCAGCACAAACGTGCAGGTGCCCTGCTGCTGCCCTGATATCATCCTTTACCACCTCCATTATGCATTTTCCGATGATCCGCCTCAGCACTACTACTACTACTACGTGGCCTCCAGCCTCCCCCAATAGCCACACCTTCGCCACCATTTATTTACCTTAATATTAAATATCCTAATACATAAGAAACTATCCTATCTGTGTTAAATTAGTTGAGCCGCAGATCTATGCGGCATTCAGTGACTGTAGCCTCATAGTCGATATCTGCAGCAGTTGTCGGAGTAGGGGCAGAAGCTCTCGTTCCCCTGAGGCAGAGCAAAGCCGACCGAAGGAGAGAGAAGGACAGTCGACATCTCATCCAGGCTGTGACATAACTTCTGGGCTGCTGCTTCTGTTCGGAGATCAGCTCCGCGAGTACTACTACTACTACTACTACTACTACTACTACTACTACTACTGCCATTTATACTAATGTTGATACCACTAAAGCTACTATAATAGAACTATTACATAAAAAACAACCATTTCTAGTAATAATAACAAAATGAAAATATTAAAATACCATCGAGACATCGTCATTTTGTCTGAGGGTTGGCGACCAAGGCCCACCACTCCAAATATTTACGCACTGTCTTTACCAATTCTCCTATATTTTGTATCTCTTTAAATTTATTTCACTCATCTCTTTCTCTTCCTCCCTATGGCCTTCCTACACCCATGATCATCTATTGATATTTTTTTTATTGTCTTTTCATCTCTCTATGACCATATTTTTTCTTATTTTATTTTTTTCGTTTTTTAGTTCAATTTAAGTAGTACCAGTTATCTTTAATTTTTTTCTTTAGTACCATACTACGCCACATTCCTTCCAGATATCACTATCATTTCGGGTGTCCCTCATTCTACTCGTCAATATCATTCATTAACATTCCAAACGTTACTAACATACCAGAGGATATGAACATACCAAGCGTCACAAAACGTCCCAAATGTCACAAACGTTCTAAGCGTGACTCAGCTCAATATCCAACATGGTAACTCCTTCCTACAAGACCATAAGCTGTTCGACAAATAGAAACGCGAAGATTTCAGCCTCGACTTATGGTTGGTGCAAGTTGAGTCTCTCTCTCACATTCTTCGCTTGAAACCTAAAATACTTCTTCTTTCTTCTTTTTTTTTCTTTTTCTTCTTAAGTTAATCAAAAGCTAGGGTGTCTTAGGTTAACTTATGTATGGTTAAATTAGGTTAAATTACACTCAACGTTAGATTAGAATATATTAGGTCAAGGTCGAGTGGATACAGCACTTATCTCCTGTCTTAAGGGTTACTAGTTTGCATCCTGGTTGGCCTACTCATAGTTCATCCCTGCAAACAAGTAGGTAATGTTACAAAAGAAGAAGTAAAAGCGATCGAGTGCGCCTTGTATATCTAATGCTTAATATACAATGTGCAGTATACTGTATCCACACCGCCTCTAACAGACTGTTTGGCCTAGGGACCCACTTTAATTTTTCAGATTACAAATTTACGTAACTTAAACTAAGATAATCTAAGTTAACTGTAGTTGAAAATTAAGGTCCGTATCTGTGTCTGGGGAGTAGCTTTACCCGGACTGAGTAACACGTGACAAATGACCAGTCACATGTTGGACACTGGACGAAATTATCTCCCGTCACGACTGCACTTAATTGTACTTTATTGCCCTGCGCATCATCACTCAGCAGGAGGTTTTTAGTAGAGCTAAATTGACAACATTTATTTGATGGTGGAGAGCCCTGCGGAGGAGGGGGTGAGGATGGCGGGGAGGGGTAGGAGGAGGGGAGTGAGGAGGAGGGAGAAAATGAGGATGGGGAGAAGGGGATGAGGAGAAGGGGCGAAGAGGAAGAAGATGGGTAGGAGGAAGGAAAGGAGGAGGGGGAGGAGGAGTATGGGTCGGAGGGAAGAGTATATTGGCTTCTTGGTTGAGAACAGTGAAATGTTTTAATGTTCGAGTGTGTTATGTTTTAGTGAGACTCATCTGTTAAAGATAGTCGGTAATATTTCAGTCTTAATTAGCCTAAATGCCTGTATTTGAATATGCTGTGTATGCAAATGAGACATTCATTCGTAGTTCATAACGTAACCTGGAATTACCTAATGGCCCTATTATCGTATGAAAAACAATAAGTGATTTAATTTACATGTTTAATTGGTTTAGATGTGTGTCATAAGGTTAAGGTTATGACAGCACCACCATAAGTGTTGTGTCTCTCTCTCTCTCTCTCTCTTAATAAAATTTATTCAGATTTTATATATTTATCTATATTCATCCACTCACTCATTCATTCACTCATTCCTGTTATTCACTCTCACTATTTATTCATTTATTCGTTCACTGACTCAACTATTCACTCTCTCACTTACGTATTCCCCCATCTTCCTGTTTTGTTATCTTTTTCATTATATATTTCCATTTTTATGTTAGCTTCTATACTTCTACTTGTTATTGTCTTCTTTCCTTCAGTCTCCCCATTTATCACTGAATGAGTAAATGAGTGAAGGAATGAATGAGTAAAACAATGAGTAAATGAACCAATGAGTAAGCAAGAATGAGTAAGTGAGGTATAGTGTGTAATGAACTGACGCCGCTATTAAATTAACAGCGGGCATAGTAACTGAAACGTGGGTAGCAATGTCCGTAGACTTTCACACCGCCGGGAGAGAAATATTCAGTAATAAGTTTTACGGATTGACCTTTCCATATCCTCTTAATGGGAAACATTTAATGACCCAATTTATGATAGACGTATAATACATAGTTTAAAGATATATACTTAATAAAAAAATTATGATAGACATTTATTCAGACATTTTAAGATAGTGTATAATAAACATTTATAGATACGAAATTTAGTAATATTTTTAAAAATATTTCCAGATCTTTTAAGGATATATATATATATATATATATATATATATATATATATATATATATATATATATATATATATATATATATATATATTCACTTATTTTCTCTATCATTCATTCACTCACAACATCAAAAAATTAATCCCTCGCTCATTCACTTGTTCACTCGTTATTGTTTTTATCTTCTTTACGTACACTTTTAAATTTTCATTATCTTCTTAATTGTCCTCTTTTATTTTCTTCATAGCTTCTTTCTTTCTAACGTCTTCTTGTCTTTTTCCTTACTTCAATCTTCCCATTCCTCACTGAATGAGTGAAGGAATGAACGTATAAAGGAATGAGTAAGTAAGTGAGTAAGCAATAGTGAGTAAGGGAGGTATATAATGAACTGCCGTCGCTAATAAAATAACAAAGGGCAGAGTAAGTGAAATGTGGTTGGTGAGCTCCGTAGACTTTCACGCCGCCCGGAGCAAAATATTTAATGATGATTCTTTTACAGATAACCTTTTCCATTTCCTCTCTCTCTCTCTCGATCTCTCTCTCTCACTCTTTCTCTCAACACAAAATAGCCCTGGGGAGGAGGGGAGGAGGAGCTTCATCTAGGTCTCTTGCCTCATTGGTCGCTGGACGAGGAAAAAAAAAGAGATATGCTTCGTGGTTAGTAATACCAAGTGGGAGCCGTAAGAGGATTGTGCCATTTTTCTCTCTCCATCTTTCTCCTTGAGGACCCAAAGATCCGTCTTGAGGAGAAAGTAGCAGCAGTGGTTCTGAGTTATCAACTTTAATCTCTAAGTTTCGGACAATTTTGGCCTCAGTTGTATGGGTGTGTGTTAAAGACCATCAACAAGTAAGAAGAAAAAACTGAGCTTCCTTTTGATATTCCAAGACTCGCCTTTATTTTTTATTATTATTATTCCGACTACCCTTTGAAATACTGACTTTTATTATTTTTTTTACCTTTTCTTCAAATATCTTTCGCCTTTGACAGATGGAAAAATTTGGTAAGATTGAAGACTTTTACCAATAGTTGGGAAGAAAATTCAGAGACAATGCCTGAGGAAATGTTTTGTAGTACCTGATATTGAAGATTGTCTCATAGGCCTACCCGGGCGAATGAGGGAGGGAGGGGGGGGGGGAGGGGGATGATTGAGAGAAGGGAGGAAAATTGAAACTGGCCCTTCAATACTCCCCAAAATACAACAACACACAAATGCATACACTTCGACTTCACAATATTTAAGCTTTTTTTGATGTTGTTGTAAGAAGCTTGTGACTGGTGTTTACACTTGAGAGAGAGAGAAAGATTATATTTCCTGTCCCTCTGATAAATTATCGTATTTTCGCTATTTAGTGAAGTAGATACAAACAGACAGGTTGGTGGACAGAAAGACAGTTTGACAGACTAATAGAGAGACAGACAGATAGGCAGGTAAACATACAAACATACAGTGAGCAAGTCAGACAGAACAGACAGACAGACTGGTAGGCAAATAAACAGATAGACATACAGACAATCATACATGCAGACAGACAGATAGATAGCCACACAGACAAACTAGTACACAGAGAGGCAGACGGACAGTGCCCCTGGCGGCTCACTAGGTTCAGCCATGTCAATACTGTTGTTATTGTTCACTTGGTATCTGTATTTTCCTGACTAAATAAACTGTTTCCATTTCATTTTCAATTTCAAAGATAGATGGACAGACAGACTGGTAAGCAAACACAAATGACAGACAAACAGACAAACTTTCAGACAGATGGACAGACAAGTTGGCATAGGAGCAGAAATGCAGACAGACAGACAAACTCACTGAGATATTAACGACATAGAGAGTAACAAGTAACACCTCTCTCTCTCTCTCTCTCTCTCTCTCTCTCTCTCTCTCTCTTTCTCTCTCTCTTTCTCTCTCTCTCTCTCAGATAAAGACAGTGAGATAAGTAAGTAAAGAATAAACCTTGGACGGCAGAGTAATGTCTTCAGCTCTACGTCTTGACCACCGACAGGGACAAAAACTGTGAAGAGTGGCGGTAGGGAAATGACCCGGGCGTCGTGGTGTGTGGGAGACGTAGTTTATCACAGTGGGCTTGTGGCTGGCTGACTGTGCCTCCACTACTACTACTACTACTACTATATATATATATGTGTAATATATATATATATATATATACTCCTCCTTTTACTACTACTACTACTACTACTACTACTACTTTTTTTTTTTTTTTTTTTAACATGTCAACCTTCATACCATTTATTTACCTTAATATTAAATATCCTAATACATAAGAAACTATCTATCTGTGTTAAGTGGTTGAGCCTGAATCTATGCAGCATTCTCAGTGACTGCCAACCTCATAGTCAAATGTCTACTACTACTACTACTACTACTAATAATAATAATAATATTACTCCTCCTTTTACCCACTACTACTACTACTACTACTACTACTACTACTACTACTACTACTACTACTACTACTACTACTCCTACTACTACTCCTCCTACTACTACTACTACTACTACTAATAATAATAATAATAATAATAATAATACAACTACTACTAACAGGACACATCATCAGCTCGTTCTGGCATTTTAAATCATAGTGGTCTTACTCCATCCTCACCTGCCTTACGACATTGAATCTCCCTTTTCTTGTTTATTGTTTAAGTAATTGTCAAGTACTCTTTAAAGGCTAAAACAAATGTAGTAAATGTGCTCTTAAAGTAGCAAATAATAAAGTTACTCTGTCAATGCTAAAGAACTGAGGTACTGTACGTTTATTTTAGACGTACCAAAGAGCTGTAGTACATGTCCTCTAAAAGTACTCAAGAGCAGTAGTACATATCTTCAAATGTATTGCATGTACTCTAAAAGTACTAAAAATACTAGTACATGTCCTCTAAGAGTACTCAAAAAAACAATAGTAAATGTCCTCCAAAAAGTACTAGACGGACACTACACGTCCTCGGGTGCTGATGGACGGGACAATACAGACGCTGAGAGTGTGTTTATTTCAACACCTAAACGGGCGTGAACCTGCGACCTGCTCTATAGTTCCTTTGTTCTTTCTTAAGAGCTAAATGGCCTAGGACAAACGTGTCTTAAGAGAGGAGGGGAAGGAGGGAGTGGGTAAGGACTAGGGAGGGGGAGAGGGGAAGGAGGAGGGAGGGTGGGAGAGGTGGAAGGGAGAAAGAGGGGAGGGAGGGGTAAGGAGGCTGAGAAAAGAAGAAAAAAATAGAGGTAGGGAAGAGAGGGAAGCAAGGTGGAGGGAGAGAGATGAGGAAGAGAAATGAAGAGGGACAGGGGAGAAGGAGGGTGAGTGAGGGAGGAGGGTATGGACGAGGGGGGGTGTGGAGAGAGGAAGAGATTAGGAGGTTAGGGGGGGTAGAGGAGAGGAGGGAGGGTATGGATGAGGGGGGGGGTGTGGAGAGAGGAAGGTGGGGGATTGGGGGAGGGGGTGAGAGGGAGGGAGGAGGAAAAATAAAGGTGGATGGAGGGAAAGGAGAGAGAAGTTGTGGAGAAAGGGGGGGAGGGAGAGAAGGAAAAGGGTGGGGGAGATAGAGAGGGAGGTAGAGAGAATGAAGGAAGCAAGGATGGAGTGGGAGGGAGTGATGTTGATGGCAAAAAAGAGAGAAAGATGAAGGAGAAGGAGGAGGAAGGTAAGGAGAAAAAAATCTATCAGTTCCACCTCTTTCCCCTCATTCTCCTACTCCTCCTCCTCCTCCTCCTCCTCTTCCTCCTCCTCCCTTTCCTCCTCCTCCCCCTTTTCCACCTACTCCTCCTTATCCTCCTCCTACTCCTCCTCATTCATCATGTCTTTCTCCCTCACCCCTCCTTCTTCAGTGTCAGTCCCACACCTTCGGGTACAAACTGGAGGAGAGGAAATGAGGAAGAGCGTTAAGGAGCGGAAAGGAGAAGAAGAAAGATTACAAGGAGGAGGAGGAGTGGTGAAAGAAGGAGGGTACGTGATAGAAAAGGGGAAGATGGGGAGGAGGAGAAAGATGATGGGTAATAGAAAAAAGAGGAGGATATGAGAAAAAAAAGAAGATGAAGATACGTAGGAGGAGGAGGAGAAGGAGGAGGAAGAAGAAGGTGAAGTGAGAAGAGGGATATTAAAGGAGAAGGAGGAATAATGAAGGAAGAAAAGAAAAGAGATGAGATGGAAGAATTAGGAAGGGAGAAGGCCTATGAGGAGGGATATTAAAAGAGAAGGAGGAGAAAGAAGATGGTATGTAGGAGGAGGAAGAGTTAAAACAGGAGGAATATCGTAGAAACTAACACAACTCACAACCTAACCTCATGTAAAGAGTGAAGCAGTATCGCCTTAAAACACTGTACATCACATAGCTAATCAAGTCTTTTTCTCAGTACGTGGGTTTATGATCTATAATGCCTAAGAGATTGAAGGAGGAGGGAGAAGAAAGAAGAGATATAGATAATAGAGAGGGAGATAGTAAATAAGGGAAATAGTGAATAGTCGCTAAAACTGATAAGCAATAACCCCAAAACGATAATTATTCAGCCCATGTAAGATATTGTTGTGTTTACATATTCCACAAGTATTGATTTACCTTCGTCGTATACAGTAAATAAATAGACAGATAGACAGACACACAGAGGATAAAACATTTCTAAGTCCCTCTGCAAGTATAACGAAGGATGTATAAGTAATTGAATAACGAAGAGAACAAGAAATTTGATAAAAACAGGAGAGGAGTAAAGTGTAAAAGTTTAAGAGAGTTATACAATATGTGTTAAGAGTGTCGTACCTGGAACACACTAGACGGAAGGATGTAATAGGTTGGTTTGAAGGTTGCAATGAAATGTTTACTTCAAGACGCAGTGCTGAGTGTCTCCTGGAGGACAAGTTAATGGTGAAGAAATAAGTGTATATGTTCAGCGAAGTTAATAAGATCCGTAGATCCATACAACAGATCGGCAGCACTGCCAAAATGACATGTTGCAGCAATTATTGCTGCAGGTTCCAGAAAATCTGACAAAAAAAGTAGCTATAGCGCAGGAGGTGGGCGCCTCGAACTGGTTAACTACGTTACCGATAAGGGCAAATGGTTTCAGCCTTAACAAACAAGAATTTACAGATGCCATTGCTCTAAGGTACGGTTGGCCAGTAGATGGTTTGCCCTCCCAATGCGTGTGTGGCTATTCCTATGATGGCGATCACGCCATGGTTTGCAAGAAGGGGGGCTTCATATGCATGAGGCATGACGAGGTAAGGGATCTCACAGCAAATATGTTGAAGGAAACCTGCCGGGACGTCATGGTAGAACCGACCCTCCTTCCACTGGATGGCGAGATCCTCCAACACAGGACTTCAAACACATCTAACGAAGCCCGTGTGGACGTCAGTGCTCGAGGATTCTGGACGCGGGGACAGCGAGCCTTCTTCGACATCAGGATTTTTGATCCCATGGCCGTTTGTCACCGTAACCTAGCTCTCGATGCTGCATATAGGAGGAACGAGAACGACAAGAGAAGGGCATATGGGGAGAGAATTCAAAATGTCGATCAAGGCAGCTTCACTCCGCTAGTGTTCACAACCTCTGGTGGGATGGGCCCAAGCGCAAGATGTTTCTACGCCAGACTCGCGGAGCTGATCTCCGAACAGAAGCAGCAGCCCAGAAGTTATGTCACAGCCTGGATGAGATGTCGACTGTCCTTCTCTCTCCTTCGGTCGGCTTTGCTCTGCCTCAGGGGAACGAGAGCTTCTGCCCCTACTCCGTCAACTGCTGCAGATATCGACTATGAGGCTACAGTCACCGAATGCCGCATCGATCTGCGGCTCAACTAATTTAACACAGATAGGATAGTTGCTTATGTATTAGGATAGTTAATATTAAGGTAAATAAATGGTGGCGAAGGTGTGGCTATTGGGGGAGGCTGGAGGCCACGTTTAAAAAAAAAAAAAAAAAAAAAAAAAAAAAAAGTAGTAGTAGTAGTAGTAGTATTGTCTTGGTTGTTGTTGTTGTTGTTGTTATTGTTATTGTTGTTGTTGTTAGTTGGTAAATATACACGATATATATAAAGTATAAACACTGTATTTCTTTATGCTCTTGTCTTGTACTGCGGATTACATTATTTACATACATAGATGCACTGACTGCCCTACTCACGCGCTATCATTGACGTAAAAAAATAACCAAATACCAACACAAACTATATGAAGATTTGGGGGAAAAATTCTCTAAACTCAGTGGTACAAAAACCCCATCAATTCCCTTCTGGATTTACGTGTCAGCTGATTGAAAGATGAATTAGTTTTGGATTGAGTTCACCTGTATCCTCGAGGTTCTGAATCCATCAACTAGTTTCCTCCGTCAACACGAACATAATTGGCATTTCCCAAATAGTTGAAATTTTCTTCGCGAATATTGGCATAATTAGCATTGCTCAAATACTTAGAGTTTGAATACTATTAACCAACTTGCACCGTGATGTAAAGGGAATTTCTCCATGTTTTCTGAGGTGAATTATTCCTCACTAGAATTATTAACAGTTTCTAAATTATCGAAGTTGGGGTAATCCTCATGAAGATTTACTTGGATAATTGAATAATTCCTCGATAATCAACGTGAGAATAATCGCTTGGCTATACTAAAAGTTCGAAATCAATCTTGAAATAAAGTGACTGGAAGATATATCCACGACCTAATAATTCCCAATCGTAACGAGTTCCATCACAGCTCAACTTTACGAATAATATTATGGCTTAGTCTTATTGGACCTTCATGCTAATAATTCAAGTAAAGATAACATCCACTAAGACGTATTTAACCTTGAGTGGAAATGGATGGTTCTCATGACCCAGCATCACTTCCACACAAACACACACACACACACACACACACACACACACACACACACACACACACACACACACACACACACACACACACACACACACACACACACTAACATATTACACAATGTCCCCTGGGCCGTCTCCTCTCACTACTAAATCAAATTACTAAGATGAGAAGAAAAGGAGACAAGACTCGTTCCTTCTTCTCTCGAGTAACAAAGTTTAATGATACGCCTCAGCAACAAGTGACCAGATAAAACATTACTGAGGTCAACACTCTTGTTTTTAATGGTGTATAGTTGTCATGGGGTGTAAAGGTGTTGTCATGAGGTGTAAAGGTTGTTGTCAAGAGGTGTAAAGGTGTTGTCATGAGGTGTAAAGGTGTTGTCATGAGTTATAAAATTGTCATGAGTTATAGATGTTGTCATGAGTTATAGACGTTAAGATGAATTCTAAAGGTGTCATGAGCTATAAAAGTGTCATGAGTTATAAAGTTGTCATGAGTTATAAAGTTGTCATGAGTTATAGACGTTGTCATGAGTTATAAAGGTGTCATGAGCTATAAAGTTGTCATGAGTTTTAAAGGTGTCATGAGCTATAAAGTTGTTATGAGTTATAGACGTTGTTATGAGTTATAAAGTTGTCATGAGTTATAAAGGTCTTTTCACGTTTAAACATGATATATCTCTATAATTTTACCTATGTCGAGCTCTTGAATCCATAATGGCAGTAGTAGGTGCTCATTTAGCGCGTTCCAGCTCAGCCATATATTGTGCAAGGTCTTTGGGGAGGTTTAGTGAGGATTTCTGGTGTTTAGCGACGGAAATAAACTGATTTAGTCCTGAAATTCTGCACTGCGTAATATCTGCTGTTTAACTCTGCATATTGCGGTTTCTAGCGCTTTAAATGGTATTAATAGATTTAGAATTGGGGTGGGGTAGGGGTGGGGTGGGGTGTGGTGGTGTGGGGTGGGGTGGTGTGGGTAGGAGTGGGGTGGGGTGGGGTGTGGTGTGGTGTGGTGGTGTGGGGGTAGGGTTGGGAGTAGGGTGGGGTGGGGTGTGGTGGTGTGGGGTGGGGTGGTGTGGGATAGGGTGGGGTGGGGTGTGGTGGTGTGGGGTAGGGTTGGGGTGGGGTGGTGTGTGTGTGTGTGTGTGTGTGTGTGTGTGTGGTGTGTGTGTGTGTGTGTGTGGGACGAGGGGTGGGTGACTGTGGGTGGCTTTGTCCCCTGGGGATTTTACGGGGCTCTGATACCATCCAAGATATGTGACGGGGAGGTTGTGGAAAAAAAGGAAAAGAAGGGAGGGTGATTTCTTCCAGATATATGAGACAGAGAAATGGAAGAGATAAAGAAAGTGGGAAGGTGTAGGAAGAGACTGTGAACCACGGGGGGTGATGAATCCTGATTTCCTCCCCCCCCCTTTACCCTTTCCTTTCCCTCACACCCCCTCATCTCCTTCTCTCCCTTTCCTTCTCTCTCCCCCTTTCATCTCCCACTTCTCCTCCATGTCCTTTTGCCCTTCCCTCTTCCCCTTCCTCTTCCTCCTCTTTCCTATTACCCTCCACCCTTCCTCCCTACTCTCACTTATCCTTCCCTTACTTTCATTTTCATTTTCTCTCTTGTTTCTTTGTTTCCCCATTTCCTCTCTCTCCTTTCCCCTTCTTTCCTCCCTTTTCCTCTCCCTCTTCTTATTCTCCCTCTCTTCTCCTCCACTCCCCATCTTATCCTACACCTTCTCTTACACCTTCACTCCTAAGAACATTCCCTCTCCTCCCTCTCCCTTTATCCCTCTACCACCCCTTCTTCCCTCTCCATCCCTACCCTCTGTTCCCCTCATATTCTCCCACTCCTCTCCCATTTCATCCCCTCTCTTTCTTCTCGTTTTTACTTCCTCCCACTCGTTTTCGCATTTTTTTAGACGGTCTATTTTCGTAGCAAAAAAGAAAAAAATATATTTTGTATATAACCAGCTTTTGTCGATATATATATATATATATATATATATATATATATATATATATATATATATATATATATATATATATATATATATATATATATATATATATATAAATATACAGAAAATGGAGAGAGAGAGAGAGAGAGAGAGAGAGAGAGTCGAATGTATATAGCATGTTCCTTCTTTCTTTCTTTCTTTCTTTCTTTCTTTCTTTCTTTCTTTCTTTCTTTCTTTCTTTCTTTCTCTCTCGTTGTACTTATTTTATCAATTTTTCTCTCTCTATTTTTAATCCATTTTATTCTTCTTCCATTTTTTTTTTAGAAGAGTTGATGAATTTTATGGATTTTCTTCACGTGCTGAAAATACATTTGAATCCCCCACAGTAAACCTTTACAGTTGGTTCATCTTTGTCTGTCTGTCTGTCTGTCTGTCTGTCTGTCTGTCTGTCTATCTGTCTGTCTATCTGTCTTTCTGTCTGTCTGTCTATCTGTCTGTCTGTCTGTCTGTCTATCTGTCAGTCTGTCTGTCTGTCTGTCTGTCTGTTCATTCTGTCTGTCTGTCTGTCTGTTCATCTGTCTGTCTGTTCGTCTGTCTGTCTATCTATCTGTTCGTTCGTCTGTCTGTCTATCTGTCAGTCTGTCTGTCTGTCTGTCTGTCTGTCTGTCTGTCTGTCTATCAGGTTTTAATAAGTAGAATTCTGAGTGGAAAGACACATTCAGAGGAACATAAAATCAGGTAGGTGAGGAGATCTGATGGGCGGTGTAGAATGAACGAATGGGAGAGGGAGAGAAATGATGATGATGGGTATTGGGGAAATGGAGGGAGAGAGATCTGCCTGGTGGTGAGATGGAGGAAGATAAGATGATTTCTGATTGGCCATGGAGGGTAACTTGTGGGATTCTGAATGGTAACATATGGTAGTGAGAGAGATTCTGATGGGCACTAAAAAACACAAATACAAAAATAAATATCAGGAAAAATAAAATACGACTCAAAAATGTGAATTCGAACTAAAATAAGGGAGAGAGAAAAGAAGGGAGGATAATAGGGAATGAATGGTGGAAGAGAGAAAAATTACAGACACTCACTCAGACACCAGAACGAAGGAAGAGAGGAACGGAAAATGAAGAGGGTGTTTGAGGACACTTCGAGGATAATAATGTGACTATGTATATGACTTATCTCTCTCTCTCTCTCTCTCTCTCTCTCTCTCTCTCTCTCTCTCTCTCTCTCTTTCACTTACCACCCTAAACTTACCCCAAGTTCTCATCAGAAGAAAAAGAAGAGGGAATAAAGAGATAATAATGAAGAAATATGAAGAAAGAAACGCCAATTAAAATTAATAAAATAAAATAAGTTAAAGAATTAAGAAGAAGAAGAAGAAGAAGAACAACAACAACAACAACGACAGCAACAACAACAATAAAAAGAAGGTGAAGAAATAAAGAGACAACAACAACGAAGAAGAAGAGGAATCAAGACACAAAAGATGATAAAGAAGAGAGACGAAAGAAGAGATGAGGCGCAGATAATGACAAACACCCCAGATCCTTCACTCAAAAAGATTCACTATATTGAGAAGAAGAAGAAGAAGAAGAAGAAGAAGAAGAAGAAGAAGAAGAAGAAGAAGAAGAAGAAGAATTGGGATATAAATCTTTGAGGAGTAAGACGAAGGCGGAAGAACGTTGAAGAATGTAAACAAAAAAGAAGGAAGTAGTTTTTGCCGGGTGAAGGAACACGTCGAGAGAGAGGAGGAAGGAAGGTGTTTGTTCAGGAGGAGGAGGAGGAGGAAGAAGAGCGGAGGGAGAGGGAGGAGGAGTGAAGGAAGAGCGGGGGGAGAGGGAGAAGGAGTGGGGGGGAAGAGCTGAGGAAGGGGGGAGAGGGGATCGGAGAAGGCGTAGGAGGAGGAGGGAGGAGGAGGAGGCCGGGAGGAAGAGCGAGAGAGGGGGAGAAGAGCGGAGGAAGGGAGGGGGGGTAGTAGGGAGGAGGAGGAGGAGGAGGAGGAGGAGGAGGAGGAGGAGGCCGGGAGGAAGAGAGCGGGAGAGGAGAAGAGTGAGGAAGGGGGAGTGGGGGAAGGAGGAGGAGGAGGAGGAGGAGGGAGGAGGAGGAGGCCGTGGAGGAAGAGCGGAGAGAGGGGGAAAAGGAGGGGGAGAAGAGCGGAGGAAGGGGAGTGGGGGAGTAGTAGGAGGAGGAAGAGGAGGAGGAGGAGGAGGAGGAGTAGGAGGAAAATGGAAACTTCAATAGGCAGGAGGAAGGAAGGTGTTTGTTCAGGAGGAGGAGGAGAAGAGAAAGCGAGACAAGAGGAGTAAGAGAAGGGATGAAACGAGAAAATTAAAGAGAAAGAAAGAGAGATAGAGGAAGGAGGAAGATAGGTATTTTCTCTTGAGGAGGAGTAGGTGGAGGGGGGAAGAGGAGGAAGAATACGAAGAAAACAGGATTGTATATACATCTCCTCCTGACGTGAAGGAAAAAATGACTTCATCCAGAGAAAAAAAAATCAGGATTAAATCTTCCTGTGCGTCAGAACGAGAAATTGTCCATTAAACACAGTGAAGAGATTATCTCCTATCTCTTGTTGATAATTTCCTTGTTAGTGAGATTAACATAGGTTTTTTGAGATAGTCTCCAGAGGTAGAAAACCGAGAGATGAGAGAAGTTAGAGATAGTAGAGAGATGTTTTTAGAGGAGATGATGAGGAGTGAGTGTATGAGAGAGTGTGTGGTGAAAGAAGACACTGTGTGGTGAGAGAAGGAGACACTGTGTGGTGAGAGAAGGAGACACTGTGTGATGAGAGGAGACACTATGTGGTGAGGGAGGGTGGGGGGAGAATACTATGTGACAGCACTGGTGTATATACTGTGTCCGGCTGACAAGTGAAGAATAATGTGTTTCCGCTACCCCCCTAATCCCTCCACACTCTCCCTCTCCCCCGCCACACACACACACACACACACACACACACACACACACACACACACACACACTTGGGGGAGACTATGCTATTTCTTTTTCCTTTGTTTTTATCAGTATCGTTACGTAACTTTTTCTTCTTGGTTGTAAGTAAAAGATAATTATCATTCATCTATTCTACTTAAATTGATCTTAACAATTTTATCATTTTTAGTTGTTATTTCCAACATATAATACTTAATCTATGGAATAAATTCAATAACACCCACAATTTTGGAAACACACCTGATGACGTAGGCAGTGGGCGGTACAGGTGAACGTGGAATCACAAAGGTTCGTACGTTAAATTTCCCTCTTAACTGCAGATGTGAGAACGCATCTAAATGGTTCACTTACGCTGCGGCACAAAGATCGCTGCCAAAATGGAGCCTTGAAATTGCAGTGATATTCCAGAAAGGGGTTGGTGGGGAGGGAGGGAGGGAGGGAGGGGGGTGGAAGAGGGAGGAAGGGAGGGGATAGGGCAGGAAGGAGTAGGAAGGGAGGTGGGGGAGGGAGGGAGGGAAGGAGGTCCGTGCTCAAGTTTGTTTTATAGTCGTTTTTTATAATTTTTTTTCCATCGATAATTCGTCATGAGTCTTTATTTTATATTTGACAACACAACACAAACACTGAGCTATGTAGACAGTGTAAACAGATAGTCAAGAAACGTAACTAGAGAACAAGTTGTTTACATGTGTGTGTGGAGATAAAAGTAAACAAGAGAAACATACGAATAAAAACAGGATAAAGCTACAGATAATGAACATCTCTAGAGTAAGTGTCATGTCCACTTTCTTCCCTGGAGACTCAATGTATGTTGCAGCAGGAGACAGACGAGACCCTCGCCTCCTGACGTACTGTGACAGTCAAGTGTGTACCGTCTGAATCATTTATCCCGAGCCAGCCGTCCTCACTCTCACGGTTGAAGGCTCCTCTACAGCGTCTCTTAAGGTTGTTGTTGCTTTACCTGAAGGTGCTGCAGGTGCCAGGCTTATTACGATCTGATCTTAAGTTTATTTTCTAGTACGGATATGTTTTAGTACTCACCTGGCAGTAAATGGTCAATATAAGGACCAAAAAAAATATTATTGTCTCTCCTCTCTTGTGGTTTAATTTACACAAATCATGATTTTGTATCTTTTTTATCCATCAACCATTAAATCAACAGGGAAGTGATTTTTCCTTGTAATTTTTCGATGAATTTTTATGATGGAAGTTTTTGTTAATATAATGATATAGTTATTATTTACCAAAGAAAATGTATGTTCCAACTAAGACTGACGATGAGTGAAGTTGTAACCATTGAACCTGGCTGAGAGAAAGAGAGGATGGGACTAATTTATAGAAGGAGGAGGGAGCCTGACATGGTACACACACACACACACACACACACACACACACACAGGAGAAGAATACAACTAGGAAGACATCACCTTATGATTTCACCAACAAAAAATTAAGAGAAAGGAGGAGGAGGAGAAGAAGGAGGAGGAGGAAGAGAAGAAGAAGAAGAAGAGGAGTATGGAGGAGGAGGAATATGTCTGTATACATTTTTCCCGAAAGTATTCTGGTAACAAGCACCAAAGACATGTTACAGAGATACACTTCTGTCTTCATGTATAGCTAGGAGTGTTCACTACTAACAGGGTGGTAAGGCTGAGTGACATTGGAGGAAGATTATGCTGCCTTTCGACCTGTGATCCTGACCTTTAGACTCTTAAAACACGTAGTGTTAAATATATCTAGTATGGCTCCTTCATTCTCGAGTAAGGGTTCCAGAAGATAGTTAGTTTCATACAGAGAGAGAGAGAGAGAGAGAGAGAGAGAGAGACATTGCACTGACTGCCCTATCCACGTGACTTGTGATGTAACCTACCATGGGGGCCCTTTCTTGTGTGGGGGAGACCATATGGGCCCCTTTCTTGTGTGGGGGAGACCATATGGGCCCCTTTCTTGTGTGGGGGAGACCATATGGGCCCCTTTCTTGTGTGGGGGAGACCATGTGGGGGAGACCATATAGACCCCTTTCTTGTGTGGGGGGCATATGGGCCCTTTCTTGTGTGGGGAGACCATATGGGCCTTTCTTGTGTGTGAGGACCATATGGGCCCTTTCTTGTGTGGGGGAGACCATATGGGCCGCGCACCTCTGTGTGGGGGAGACCATATGGGCCCTTTCTTGTGGGGAGACCATATGGGCCCCTTTCTTTATTAGGGGAGACCATATGGGACCCTTTCTTGCAGTGGGGGAGACCATATGGGCCTGCTGATATTAAGAGAGGAGTCCCATATGGGCCTTTCTTGTGTGGGGAGGCTATATGGGCCTTTCTTATAATGGGGAGACCATATGGCCTTTTCTAGCACGTGTGGGGAGACCATATGGGCCCCTTTCTTGTGTGGGGGGGGACCATATGGGCCCCTTTCTTGTGTGGGGGAGACCATATGGGCCCCTTTCTTGTGTGGGGGAGACCATATGGGCCCCTTTCTTGTGTGGGGAGTCCATATGGGCCCCTTTCTTGTGTGGGGAGTCCATATGGGCCCCTTTCTTGTGTGGGGGAGACCATAAGAGTCACTTATTTTTCAAGGAAGACCATGTAGGTTAAGATTCTTCCTAGGTAACTAAATCTCTCCTTGTAAAGATATTTCAATCAAAATTTATTCTCTTTTTTTATTCTGGTTCCCTTTCTTGTTTCAGGGCAAGAGGTGACCTGAGCCAAGCTAGATGGTGGCGTGATAATTCAGGGTTGGGTTGAATGGAGTGAGGGAGGCAAGACCGATATAGCAGCCAGGTTCCTCTACCACCATGGGGGGGGCGAGAAGGAAAGGTCTCAGAGCAACTTGAGCTGTGGCAAGATTTATATTCCCTTTTTGGTAAGATTCTAACTTCATCCTTCCTTTCTTGTTCTTCCTTTTCTCTCTCTTTCTGGCTATTCATCAACTGTTTTCTTTACATATGTACATACAATCTATATTTATGTTTGTTTTTTCGTTGTGTTCAGTTCATCCAAATTTCGTGATCTTGAAGTTTAGATCTTCATTAGTTTTCAGTTATCTCTGTTGGATCTTTTTGGAGTGTTCTGATCCTCTGCGTCTTCCTCACCTCTTGTTGACGTCTTGGCTTCTCCTTTTGTACCAGATCATCTCCCTCAGTCCAGCTCTTTCCCTCGTATCTTCCAGCTCACTTATTTTCCCCTACGGCCCTACCCCTACCCATTTACCTTACCTCAATCTCACCCTCTATCCTCCTACTTTTACCAACCATTCCCCCTTACCGTTACCCCCTTACCACTACCCCTTCTACCCCTACCCTTACCCTGTCTACCCTACCCCTTACCACTACCCTTTACCCTATCCTACCCCTACATCCAATCTCTATCGTCCCTACCTTTCCTACCCTACCCACCCCCTCCCCAATCCCTACTCATCCTCCTATATCAATCTCCCCCTCCATATACCGCCCTTATCTGCTCCTTCTCCTTTTACCCCAAACATCAGAGAGACTGAATCTTATGAAGGAACAGAAATCCTCCACGAGACAAGAAGTTAATTCTAAAGATATTCTCAGATTTGCTTAGAGACAATAAATTCCTGGCCGTCACCGCCTCTTGGGAAATCTTGGAAGGAGGAGAGAGGCAGCGTTTGTTTTGGTCAGATGACAGGCCAGTTGAGTGTGAGAGAGGGAAAAATGCTCCTCCCTATTTCTGCAAAATTTTATAGTAATCTGTGATTTAGTGGTACCTTTTTTTTTAATAACCAAACAGCAGAAGAAAAAAATATATAAAAAATAGTCAAGGAAAATGATTAACCGTAAATAAAAGATAAATTGTGTCATATTCGGGTCAGTCTGCGTCATAGTGACAAATTAGGTTACGAGATTAAAGAAAAATTGCGCTTTCATTTTCTTTCCTGTAAAATCTCTCTAAAAAAATCAACCAATTCATTCTCTTATGAAGACAATATTAGGGCAAGGGTTTACCAGGACTGGGGTCTATCAGGATTGGGGTCTGCAGGACTGGGGTCTCGCAGGACCTGGGGTCTAGTAGGAGTGGGATCTAATAGGATTTTTTAGTTTGAAGGACTTTTTGTGAAACAATATCTCCTGATACCTACATGTATATACGTTGACAGTGACATATAGAGACAGACACAGAGAGAGAGAGAATAAAAACAGAGACAGAGAGAGAGAGAATAAAGAAATATAGAGACAGTGAAAGTCATTCCCAGTTTATCTTTCCAATATCAGTAGGACCCTCCCTCTCCCCTTCCTCTCTCCCTCTCTCTCCCTCTCCCCTTCCTCTCCCCTCCCTATCAAATCACTCTCTCCCTCTCTCTCCCCTCACCTTCCTATCCCTATCCCCTTACTCCATGATAGCCCTACTTCCCTTTATCTTCCTTTCCTCATTAACAACTTCCCTTCCCTTTTCCTCACCCCTTTTCCTCCTGTCATTATCCTCTCCTCCCCTTCTACCTCTTATTCCCAGACTCACTCTCCCCTCCCCTACCCTTTCCCCTGTTACCCATACCCTTTGGGGAGGATATTTTAACCCTTTGAGGACGAAGTTTCAACCTCACCCTCCAGGACTCAAAGAGTTTGGTAATATTTCAAAATACGAACCTTTGAGAATCGATCATTTTGTCGTAAATTAAGGGAGCCAGATTGAGGCATTTTCCAGCTTAGGAGGAAATTTTCACTTACGATCTTTCGAGACTCGGCGCCATGGAACTTATCTTTGATGTTGGCAATCCTGGTCAGGTGATCAGGGCTGACGTCATCTGGCCTTAATCTCATGACGTGTGGGGATTAGGTCAGTTCAGGTCAATCTAGATCCTAAATCCTGCAGCTGCCGTGTTATGTTCCCGTATTAAGTCACCGTCCATTGGGTTTCCGGGTATGAGTATAGGTTAGGTTAGGTTAAGTTAGGTTAGGTTAAGTTAGGTTATGACTTAGTCTAACTTAAATCTAACTTAGACTAGCTTAAATCTAACTTAGTTTAATCTAGCTAAGGCTAACTTATTTTAACTTATCGAAACAGAAGCTAACCTTATTTAATCAAGTTTAGCTTTATCTAAGGTAATATAACCAATTCGAATCGAATCTAACCTAACCTAACCTAACCAAACCTGAATTAACCTTACTTAATACAGTCGACCCCAGGAATAAGTACACACATTGTAGCTCTAAGGTCCGTAACTGATCTGGTAACACTGGAACTCGGCTAGTCTTGAGGATTCGACTCACTTCGGTTTGAGGATTCGACTCAGCTCGGTTTGAAGATTCGAAGCATTTGATACACTATGAAACACTGTGAGTCTCTTAGAGCCAGTGTTGTAGCCAGCCATAATTCATAAAAAAAAAAGTTTGAGCCATCCAATACCGTATGGGGGTGTTCATTCAATACAATCAACAAACGTATTGGGAGTGAGTAGGGTTGGGTAATACGGGGTGTGACAGACAGACAGACAGACAGACAGAGTACATAATTAAAAAAAATAGGTGGATAAATGATATCTATACCAACAGACAGACAGACAGATGTACAGGTAGGTAGATGTTCAATATCCCATTAAACCCACTTAATTACTTATCCAGGTAGATCTACAGCCAGGTGAGGTAGTTTCAAAGTTTCCTTCGTCAATTTTCCTTTACTGAGAATTTAACATATGAACCTTTAATACTCATGGCTGATGTGAGTTAAAGGTGAAGGAGGAGTGTGAGGTGTAGGTGAGAGGTGAGGGACATGTATGGGGTAGGTGAGAGGTGAGGGAGGAGTGTTAGGTGTAGGTGAGAGGTGAGGGAGAATGTAATATGTAGGTGAGAGGTGAGGGAGAATGTAATATGTAGGTGAAAGGTGAGGGAGGAGTATGGGGTGTACAGTAGGTGAGAAGTGAGAGATGTCTCACACAGGACACCATAATTTCACATATAACGGACCCTTGATATAGCGGACTTTCTTCTTATCTATAGTCCGTTAATTAGAGGTATCACTGTAGTAATATCAGTTGATGAATATATTCCAAATAAATTCTAGTGCCGCCTCTCGACCTCTGGGAGTATACCCCACAGGTTATATCAAGAGTTCTGATTGGCTGGAGTAGAACCCACCGATTGTATCAAGAGTTCTGATTGGCTGGGATACCAAACAAAGTGAAACCATTAAAAAACGCAGCGTCCTCGACACTACGTTTGAAGGCGGGAATCTGTGGCGTTTGCTTCTATGCGGATACAGGACACGTGTGGGTGGATATTTGACATGTGCGGATTTTATTTTTTGTGTGCTGTTTGAAATTACCTAAAAATACAATACCTTAGGTAATTTAAGGGTTTGGTTAAGTTAGGTTGGGTTAGGTTAGGTTAGGTTAGGTTAGGTTAGGTTAGGTTAGGTTAGGTTAGGTTAGGTTAGGTTAGGCTAGGCTAGGTTAGGTTAGGTATCTCGAGACTGGGGGAGGTGTTGTGGTCAGGTGGTGACTTTTGGCAGCAGTGTGTGTGGTTTAAGCTGGACATAAACAATACCTGTGACGGAGCTTAACACCAGGTGGGGGAAGGGACCCCCTGTGAGGCGGTGGGCAGGCTGGCTTAATCACGATGGTTGTGTTGTTGTAAAGAAAGGGAGGAAGGAGGGAGGAGGGGAGAGGAAGAAAGGAATAGGAGGAAGGAGGGAGAGTGAGTAAAGAATAAGAGGAAGGAGGGGGGAGGGGAGAGTGAGTAAAGAATAGGAGGAAGGAGGGAGCGAGGAAGGAAAGCAGATTGTGTCAGGAAGGATGATTTTTTTCTTGCGATGTTGCGTTAAGGAAGGAAGGTGAAAGAGGAGGAAGGAGGAGGAATACAAGAGTAACAAGAGGAGGAAAGGAGAAGAGGAGAGTGACAGGGGAGGGGGAAGGAGGGAGGAAGGAAGTGTGTTGGGGAAGGGAAGTGACAGGAGGGAAGGAAGGGGGTGAAGAAGAAAGGAGTGGGAAAGTGACAGGAGGAGGGAAAGAAGGAGAAAAGAGGAGGAGATCGATGGGATGTTTGGCTTGGCGGAAGAAGGGGAGAAACGAGAAAATAGGAAGAAGGAAAAGGAGATAAAAAGAAGAGAACTGGAGGGAAGAGAGGAAGAAGATAAAAAGAAGTGAAAGAAGGAGAAAGGTAGATGAGGATAGGAAAAAGGAACGGAGGGGAGGAAAAAATAAAGACGGGGTGGAGAGAGAGAGAGAGAGAGAGACGGGAGGTGAGGAAAATCCAAAAAGAAATACAGAATGCAATTTTTATCCCAAATATCTATAACAAGGACAATGTCTGTTTGTCAGCTGATCCGTTGTCCAGTAAATCCTAGAGGATTTAGCTGATATTAATCAAACCTGACATGGTCGGTGAGGTCTCCAGGGGGAGGGGGCAGGCTTGAGCGATACTGCTCACAGAACGAAAAAGTATTTTATGATAGCACCCTTTACTCCCTGGACCCTTACCTACCCGTTCAAACTCTATCTAAAACTCGGCATCCTGAGTAACTTTTATTGCTGGGAATTTTCATGACTATCTGATATATGTGCTAATTTATATATATATATATATATATATATATATATATATATATATATATATATATATATATATATATATATATATATATATATATATATATATGTGTGTGTGTGTGTGTGTGTGTGTGTGTGTGTGTGTGTGAAGGGTTAACCCAACACGAGGAGCCAAAGGGTAAAAACAAGTGAGGAGGATCAATACAATATACCCGGCGTGAGAAACTCCTGTTTCCTGAAGGCGGTTCTCTCTACTGCAGATAATTAATTGTTCCTCGAGTATGACTGAGGCAATCTTCCCCATGATGAGTTTGTCCCAGTGATCCTTTAAGGCCGATCATCTGGCTGATTGTATGACTCTGTGTGGCTGTCTCCCTATACAATGAGTCATACACTCCTCCAGAAATGCTTAAGAGTTGTGGAAAGATATTTTAACAATTTCTGAGGTATCCTACACGTCCTCGGAACCTTACTACTCCTTATTCCACCTAGACCCTTTATGAGTGATGAGAAGTACTGATAAATGAATGCATAGATAAAATCTGTCTTCATCATCCACATCCTCTATAATCACTGGTTGTCTGCACGTAAACTCCCCATCAAGGAACATCTCATTAGGCAACCCGCGGGAAGCACAGTTGCAAGTAAATTAATTCGTCCCCGATTTTTAGGTCTGGGCCATTCAATCTTCTTTAAGATTAATTACGCCACACACAACCTCCCTCTCCCCCTCTCCCTCTCCCTTTCCCTCTCCCTCCCCCTCTCCACCACCCCTCTGCCCTTCCCTCCCTTCTCTCTCTCTCCCCTCCCGGTTCTTTCCTCACCAAACATGACCTCCTCTTTTCTTCTTCACCTGCTCTCTCTCTCTCTCTCTCTCTCTTTCTCTCTCTCTCTCTCTCTCTCTCTCTCTCTCTCCTCTCTCCCCTTTCTTTCCCTACTCTCTATCCCTTTTCTCATTCCCCCACCTCATCATCTCCCCATCTTCTTCCTTCCCCATCCCTCTCACCTATCTCCCTCTCATCTCCCCCTCTCCTTCCATCTCCCTACCTTTCCTCATCTTCCCCCTCCCTCCTCCCCCCCATTCCCTCTCATACTAAACCAGATCTATCTACGTGGGTCAGGTATCAATTGAACCACTCCTCTGGGAGATGATGGTGAGAAGAGAGAGAGAGAGAGAGAGAGAGACAGAGAGAGAGAGATGTGCATTGACAAAGAAAACAATAGAACTTGAGAAAGAGATAAAGAAAGAGAAAGAAGGAAAGAGAAATAAAATAAGAAGAAGAGGAACGGCCTGACTTACAGTGGTGTGTTGTGTGCATATAAATTACCTCTGAGACCTTGTATCAAATATAGCCAACTGGAGCTCCGCCAAACAGGCCAAACGCGCCAAATATATCTCCACCAAATTTAAACAACTGAAGCTACACCAAACATGCGCCTACTGAACCTCCCACCAAACATTTCGAGTTCGCCAAATATATCATCGTAGTTGAGGAACCAAATACCCCAAATCAGTATGGTTCAAACACGGTAAATCTATAAGAGTAAAACATGCGAAATCTATAGTCAAACACGCCAGATCTGTAGGAGAGTCAACCACGTCAAATCTGTAAGAGTCAAACACGCCAAACACACCAAATATATTATCCCAGTTGTAACTACGCCAAATTGTATCACTGTAGATAAGCTCAGTACGTTATTATGTAGCAATTCTAGATGTGTCAGAAAAATTTTACCTTATCAATAACACTATTACGTTTAGGGGATTTTATAAACTCCTGTCTTTGGTGCCTCTTTCAATAACTACAGCCTTGACCTTATATTTTGAACCTTAATAACATAATTGTGGTTATTTAGAACCCTTGGAGTTATAATGGTAAATATATATGTATTTAAATATCACGTATGATGATGCTACTCCCTGTTTACTTAATTTAGGCTTAAGACGTAGTTATATATATATTTACATTCCTTCGTGTAATTTATTTAAACTCTATAACAAATTACTACTCTATATCTCTTTCACTAGTTAAGTTCAACACCATCAACACACAGTAAGAAAGACACTTCGTACCAGAGACACTCACATATGACACTAACCGTCTTCCACCGTGCTATCAGATCGGGCGTAAATAAGAGCAATATTTGGCAAACATCACAAGGTCTCTCTCGTCTCCTGCGTTGGGTCGTCGCCAAGATGATAAACTGTACGTCTCCCGGTGATGGCTCATGGATACGACACTGTGATCTAAAGATGGAATACTGACTATGTAATATTATGATCATCTAATAGCAAACGACTATTGGGTGTATTAGTAGTATTGTATTAGTAGTATTAGTATATTGTAAGTTATACGTCTCTATTCAGTAATCATACAGGATAAAAATATGTATAATAGCCTTCAATATTTACTGAATCATCGAGGTAATGATGTATTTGTTAACTTTAAGGAATTTGAGGGATATTTCTGTAGAGTCGAAGATCCATTTGAGTGTCACTTCTTATACGGTTAAGCTCCTGTCTGCATCACTTAATATATAAAGGCTTACATCAGTAAAATATATATGCCAGAACACACTTGGGTCCTTACAAGACTGTCACGACTCAAAGGACAAAATGTTGAACTCTCACGCCTAGTCGTCTTTTAACCTCTAATATATATAATAATCCCGTCGGCCAATATATATTACAAGAGAAAGATAGTCTTCCTCCTGAGGGTTGGGACTTGGCCAGAAGAAGAGACTCAGAGGACCCTGCATCATAGTGTGGCTCATGGTGTGGCTTCAGGAATATGAGTTAGGGTTAAGAGCAAGGAAGTGGTCATATTGCAGCCAAGTTCTAAGGAGTTATATAAATAGTTGCGTTTTGGGCAATATTTTTATGAAGCTGTTACCCACATTGGTATTACTATACCTGTGTTTCTATGGTGTTGCTGGTGGGTTAGGTTGGGTTGGTTAGGTTAGGTTAGGTTAGGGGGTAGGGTAAATGATAAAGAAGGAAGAGGCAAAACAGATAATAAAATTGGTAGAAATAGATTGAAAATATCAAGCCAAAAATGCCCCAATCACATTTCTTCACATACTTAATTTATATAAGTAATATACCCTGACACTCATACTGACTTACAATGTTCTATATCAGGTTCACAACACGTACTGAATTAATTCCTCAGTTTCCTCCATGTTAAATAACTCAACTCACAACCAAACACATAACAGACCCGACAAACAAACACAACTGACCAACCACACTTATACCCAGTTCACGGCGTAATAAGATTTGTGTAGTGTGGAATAATAACAGTGAGGCGGTCTATGATTGACAACTCATCCATCAGCGTGTGTAAATAGTTCAGTTTTCAGTTCAGGATACACATTACAGCTGTCAGGGGGAAAAATTTAGACTGAGTTCGGCGGGATGTCTAGCGTGATGGATGTAGTCTACTCCACCAGTCCTCCTCTCGTTTCTTTTGTCTCGCTCAGGATAATTTCTCGTTGTTCGGGATAGAGTCTCGTTGTTCAGGGTAGGGTCTCGTTGTTCAGGGTAGGGTCTCGTTGTTCAGGGTAGGGTCTCGTTGTTCAGGGTAGGGTCTCGTTGTTCAGGGTAGGGTCTCGTTGTTCGGGATAGTGTCTCGTTGCTCAGGATAGAGTATCGTTGATGTTGGAACCTGGTATCTAACTGAACTTTAACTTAATGGAGGTTAACTTGGATTAATCGAACCTAACTAACTGAAAATGAACATTAACTTAACGTAAACCAAATCTAACGTATCTTAACCTATAGCAAAGTTAATTTAACCCATATTATATAAAAATTAACCTTACTTAACCTACCATAAACTTATTGTAACTTACTGTAACCTAACTTACCCTTAACCTAACCTACTAAAACATAACTGAACACAACTTAGTCTAATCCGGCCTTAATCTCACCTACTTTAACCTGTCCCTAGCTAACCAATAACCTAACCAGACCCAGAACAACTAAATTTAACCTAAAGTGTAAGTTTGAATAATTTGAATTTATGTTTGGTTATCTTTGGTTAGATTAATTAAAGTGTGGTTAGTTTAAGTTAATTAGATTAATATTTGGTTAGGTTTAGGTTAGTTTATTTTAAATTTGTTTGTGTTTGACTTTATCTCGTGAGGTTTATGCTAGATTAGGTTTTATTTGGTTAAGATAAAGTTTGAATACATTACGTGTTTGGAGGTTTGGTTAGGCATAGTTATATTATATCATTACATCAGGTTATATTTGGGTTAGATTTGGTTGATTGGTTCATGTCGACTGATTGATTGTGTGTTTATAATCTGGAAACCAACAGTGTGTACCTCTCACTGTCCCGCCCACCCTGTTGTTTACAAGTGGACCCCACCATGCTAATGAACCTGGATTTACGAAGCTCAGAAAACACTTAATTTTTCTGACAGGTGTGAGCCCCCTGCTGCCATTTTGTGTGTGTGGTTGTAATTTTGTGTGTGTGGTTGTAATTTTGTGTGTGTGGTTGTAATTTTGTGTTTGGTTGTAATTTATTTTGTTTGGTTGTAATTTTGTGTGTATGGTTGCAGTGTTCTGTCTGGTTGTAATTTTGTGTATGGTTGTAATGTTGTGTGTTTGGTTGTAATTTCGTCTGTCTGGTTGTAATGTTGTGTGTTTGGTTGTAATTTCGTCTGTCTGGTTGTAATTTTGTGTGTATGGTTGTAATTTTGTGTGTATGGTTGTAGTTTTCTGTCTGGTTGTAATTTTGTGTGTATGGTTGTAATTTTGTGCGTGTTTGAAATTTTGTGTCTGGTTGTAATTTCATCTGCCTGTCTGCCTGTCTGTCTGTCTGTCTGTCTGTCTGTCTGTCTGTTTGTCTGTCTGTCTGTCTGTCTGTCTGTCTGTCTGTCTGTTGTTCTCATTCTTTTTTCGTCTAAGGGAAAGTTTTATATGGAATTTTATTAGTATACGACTCATTAATACAAAAAGAGGTTTAATTTAATACTACAATTAGGTTTATTCACTTATTCCAGGTTTCAGTAGAGTTATGTTAAGTTCAAACTCCTGTGTATAAAGTCCAAGTAGAGTTAACTTTGCTGTACAATAGTAACATAATAGCCACATATAAATAGCAATTCCGCAGTACTAGGAAGAGTCAGGCTTCAGGGTAGTTGGGGTAATTTGTGAAGTATTTATCTACACTAGAAGAGATATATTAAGTTTGAGAACAAAATAAAGACTCCACCATAAATATAAGACTCCAGTGTATAAAATGACCGATGCTCCATGCTAGTGAGCCTTGAATTATTAAAAGACTCTGGAGAAAATTATAGAAAGGCTTCAAGACTCCGTCACTAAAAAAAAGTTTACATTGGTAGAGTCACTTAAATAATTATCTCAAATGTCACAACGAAAATTACTCTCATCAAAGGTCATTAACAAAGTATTAAAGTTTACAATGATTGGGGGAGAAATCTATCAGAAGGAAAGTAATAGTTTTTACAAGATGACCTATTAAATCCGACATTTCATATTATTCCAACTTAAGGATGAAAATAATATGTAATGTGGGTATTTGTTCTTAAAGTCTTATGGTATCAATTTCTTAGTACTAATTAAAGGTAAGAGCCCAGGTATGTATAGAGAGACAGGTAACATCAGGTAATTTTTAGTGGCATATCAGATTAATCTGTAACACTGGTGTCTGAAGTCATATTGGCAACTAGGTGTTAGGTTGTGAGGGATACAGGGAGAGTTAGGTCATCTGTGTGGGAGTAACGAGTTGAGAGAGGTCACAACAGCACAACAATCTCTCACCATTTCATTTCATTCATGTCACTCAACTGATCCCTTTACTAGAGTTTTATATAGGATCTGATCCAGTGTTTCACGATCCGATTCTCTTCTGGTGGATAACATTGAGGGTTTCTCTGGGTTTCGAATCGCTATAGAAAACAAGGAATACTCATCCTCTGTTTATGTAGAATCTAACTCAGCTCACTCACACTTACACTACAGAAACTACATGAATGATAAACACAGCAACATTATTCACGACAAATTATTCATAATAGTAAACAAAATCACTTAATTCATTGTATAATTCCTAAAATGATGAATACGTTTTTGTAACATAATAACACACGTTGCTTGTTACCATACGAAACAAAGTATATCTTGATAATTACAAATTATTATAAAGTTATCGATAATAAAATGCTATGCGTCAACTGCTCATTAGGGCGGGAATTGCCTATTGAGTTTGATGATTGGGATGTTAGTGCTTTGTAGAGCATTAGTTCGATAAATTCAGTTAAGCATCTGACTGGTTGACTGAAGCTCTGAAACTTTGATCGTCAGGAGTTCATTCAGCTGACGAGGATATCATGAATATTTAGTAATTATGTATATGTGTGAATAATTAAATAAACAAATGAATAAATACACATGTAAGGTTTGTGTGTGTGTGTGTGTGTGTGTGTGTGTGTGTGTGTATTATGATTCGTGTTCGCAGTGATTCATGTACACAGTGATTTATGTACACACTGGTTCATGTACACACTGATTAATATACACCATGGGTAATGTACACTGCGATTTATGTACATATTGATACATATACACAGTGATTCATGTATTCTAACTTATGTACACACTAGATCATGTACACATGTTCCTCGTTAGACCGACATGTGGTGGAAGGATTAATTATCAGTGAGGCAAGACTGAGTGATGCAAGAATAAGAAGTGATGCCTTAATGGTGGTGGAGGCAAGGGTGACGTGAGGTGAGTGAGGTGAATGAGGCGTGAGGAAAGAGGTGACGGATTTGAAGTGATGAGAGAAGGGGAGAGGGGAGAGAGAAGTGAAGGGTATGTGGGAAGAAGGGAAAAGTGAGAGGAATGTGGTGTGAGGGTGATAATGGATTGAATTGATGAGAGAGAGGGAGATGAAAGAAAGAAGTGAGGGAATGAGGTGATGAGAGGAGTAAGATGAGAGGAAAGATGATAAAGGGAAGAATGGAGAGGAGGAAATGTAGAGGGAGTGAAGGAGTGAGGGTAAGAATGAGGAAGATTGAAGAGAAGCAGTGAGGAGAGGTTAGGTGAGAGATGAGGTAAGGGGTAAATGGAAAGAGGTGGAAGGTGAGGGAAAGGGGAGGTAAAGGAGGAAGAATCCCAACTTGGTGAGATGGTGTAGAGAGGGGGGTGATGGGGAGAGGAGGAGGGAGTGTTGATGATGGGGAGAGAAGGTAATTGGAAAAGAAGGGGAGGAATAGGGAAAAGAGAATGAGGAGAGAGAGGGGTAAACGGAATGGGGAGATATAGGGGACAGGAAAGGGGAGGAAGGGGAAAGATGAAAGGGGAGGGAGAGGTGAGAGGGATGGAAGAGGAAAGGAGTGGGTTGGTATACGAGGAAGGATGTACAGTGTGTGTGTGTGTGTGTGTGTGGGGCAGACCAGTACAGGATACACCCACTAGTCACAGAACCATCACACCCACATGCCACAGAGGTTATCGACAATACGGCGGTCGGGAAGCAATCAGTGAACCGCCGACCCGACAGAGACATGGATATTGCTAAGTTGCTGCCAGGGGGGGGTCACGTTACTGAGGTGATTATCGGTGACTCTCGGCGGCCCAGTGACCATCTCGGTGGCTCTTGGTGACGCTGACACCACTTGGAGGATACTAGGAAAGACTGACACCACTTAGCGGCTCCTGACAAGACTGACACCACTTGGAGGGTCCTGATACCATTATTTTTGTCAATGTTCCCAAACAACTGTTAAATGTGTTATTTCCTTAACGTGAAAACTGTGAACAACCATAAAAAGTTTGATCTTAAGAATACAACTTGGTCTATAATGTTAGGTCATGTATAAAGTATACATGTATTAGATTATAAACATACAGTCATACATTCCCTCATTCCTCCACACTATATAATAATACAGTCAAACAATAGTGTATATTTGGTATATCTCACTAAACACATGCAGGTCTCTCCCTCACTCCCCTAAGAGCTGGTTACCTTCAGTTAGGTGTAATTAGTGACTAGGAGGCAGCACAAGTCCAGGTATTGTGGGTATGGAAGCCTGGACTCTGACCCATCCCAGTTCCCCTGGTGTCATATTGCACCCCGCCTGGCTCCATTAATAACTCCTAATATCAATTACACGCTCACTATTTTACAAGGGTTAATGTAATTGCTATTCGCGAGACTGAACTTGATCACCGGAATTGATTTCTAATGCGTTTTGGGGATAGTGTGACGCACGAGGCTAAATTGGATTGTTCATTCAGCTTCGTTCACTTTATGGCCCGGATAACTGGATTCTATTATCCTGGCCAGGATTTGCCTCAAATTGGATTAACCGTGGCGGGGGTTCTCCGGCTCAAATGTGTTATTGTTTCCATTTTTTTTAGGCAGGTGAAAATATTTGATTACACGTATGAAATACCACGTAATGGAATATCCCGGTCACGTGAATAAAACCCACATTGATACAAGTTCCTATCCATCATTGTGGGTTTATTTAGAATAGTGACTGTGGTTCCTGCTGGTTTACGAGAGCAGACAGTCGTTCACATAGACGGTATACACTGGTTAGGGCACGGACCAGTATTTATTTTGGGGGATTAAGTTACGGAACAAGTACATCAGAGCTGCTGTTAATGACGTATTGAGAAGTGTTCAGTCATTTGTAAGTATGTAAACACGGACACACGTGACGTTCGGTCCTAAACGTGAGTCCACCCCGTCCTTCCTGGATCAATACCTCTCTGTGACGTCACGAAGGTAAACAAACACTCATTAGTGATGCTCTCTGATCATAAGATAAGTGGAAGCTGCCGACCTGACCTGACCTGCACCAGCCTTTGTTTGTGGAACTGAGTACACTGGAGCCTTCTTACCCTTTCTTTACAACAAGGACCCTGGATTCCTTCTAGCCTTTATCTATACATGACAATAGACTGTTCCTCAACTTCCTTCATCTACCAAAACAATTGTGACGTAACCTTTGATTTCACCGTAACGTCAAAGTAAAAATCTCCTACCTAGATTTTGTTTACCTGCGTCGTCTTTTTTGAGAGTCTGAGAGATTTTGTTACCTCACACAGATGTTGGGACAGCCTTTGTTGTCATATGTGATGGTGTACTGAAGTTGAAAAAGTCTTTGTTTTGTCGACACGGTGATGTTTTGTGAGCCTCTGTCTTACCTGTTGACGAGGCACTGGTAGGAAGGAAGTTTGTTAAAAGTTAATTATAAAGAATGACTGTTTTTGAGTCATTATTATTATTATTATTATTATTATTATTATTATTATTATTATTATTATTATTATTATTATTATATATTTCTTATTATTATATGTAGTAGTAGTAGAAGTAGTAGTAGTAGTAGTAGTAGTAGTAGTAGTAATCACAAGAGATACAGTACCATTTGGAAGCTTAATCGATTAAGTCTCCTTAAAATATTTAACTTTTATTGATGAAATTGAAGCCAACTTGGAAATTCAATCTTCCCTCTTCCTCCCGTATTCCTTCCTTCCTCTGTCTTCCGTCCTTCCTTCTTCTTCCCTCCCTCCTTCCCTGCCTCCACCCACCTCCCCATTTTCATTTTACCCTTCCATCCCTCTATACAATCCCCTCCAATCTTTTTACCTCCCTCTTCTTACTTCTAACCCTCCTTTTTTCTATAATTCCTCCCTCCTTCTCTCCTTCTTTCCCTCCCTCCCTCCTCTCCTTCCAAGACAAACAACAAAGTTAGCATAAAACTCAACTTTTATTTACCAGTAATTTTTTATGCATGGTGAACACACACACACACACACACACACACACACACACACACACACACACACACACACACACACACACACACACACACACACACACACACACACACACACACACACACACACACACACACACACACATTGACATCAAGCCATTTAATCGAAAAAGTTGAATAGGTGTCGTAAAATCATCTATCTAAATCAAGTTCACAAAAGTTGAATATCACCATATGCCAGTTATCACTAACACAATCCGGAACTAATACCCTCCCCCCCAAAAGAAAAAACACATTACATATCAGTTATCACCAACACTCCACAACCCGGAACTAAATCAACTGGCATTAAAGATGAACATGAGGTATCACTTATCACCAACACAATCCGGAACTAATAAAAAAAAATATTACAGATCACTTATCACCACCACAACACAACCCGGAACTAATGAACAACATGTGTGTGCCCCGAGGCGGTGGTAGGCCGACCGGGTTTGGTATTTACGGTAATGTAGTCAACCTGATTCTATTACGATAGTGACATGGCTCCCCCCTCTCCCCTTCCCTCTCCTCCCTCCCTATCCTCCCTCCTCTCCCCCTCTTTCCTTCTCTTTCCTCCCCTTCCGTCCCACTTCCCGGACCTGTTACATATTGGACCTGTTACCATGGATTTGGACCTGTTACCATGGTGATACTACTGTACATGGTGATATTGGACCTATTACCATGGTTACCTGTTATGGTGATATTGGACCTGTTACCATGGTGATACTGGACCTGACCTGTTACCATGGTGATATTGGACCTGTTACCATGGTGATATTGGACCTGTTACTATGGTGATATTGGACCATGGTGTTGACCATGGTGATATTGGACCATGGTGATATTGGACCTGTTACCATGGTGATACTGGACCTGTTACCATGGTGATACTGGACTTGTTACCATGGTGATACTGGACCTGTTACCATGGTGATACTGGACCTGTTACCATGGTGATACTGGACCTGTTACCATGGTGATACTGGACCTGTTGCCATGGTGATACTGGACCTGTTACCATGGTGATACTGGACTTGTTACCATGGTGATACTGGACCTGTTACCATGGTGATACTGGACTTGTTACCATGGTGATACTGGACTTGTTACCATGGTGATACTGGACCTGTTGCCATGGTGATACTGGACCTGTTACCATGGTGATACTGGACTTGTTACCATGGTGATACTGGACTTGTTACCATGGTGATACTGGACTTGTTACCATGGTGATACTGGACCTGTTGCCATGGTGATACTGGACTTGTTACCATGGTGATACTGGACTTGTTACCATGGTGATACTGGACTTGTTGCCATGGTGATACTGGACTTGTCTTTGGCCGTTCGTTCACACTTGTCGAGTAGCCATAGTCTAGCTAGTACCCCCAAGTGACGTCATAGTAACTGTGGTCCAATGAGCAGGCGGAACACTAGTAACGTCATAGTAACTGTGGTCCAATCAAAGCAACGGTCGTATACAGATAAGTTTGACAAATCAGCGATCACCATGACCGTGTACAAGTGAGTCTAGCCAATTAACGCTCTCCCTGGCCGTATATGAGTGAATTTAGCCAATCAACACTCAACAATGGCCGTGTATGAGTAACTTTAACCAATCAACGCTCGTCATACCCTTGTACACGTGGGTTTAGCGTGTTGGAGACAGCTGGCGGTAACCAAACTCCAAACTTGTGGCTCTCCTCCGACATCTTTTCCTTCTCACTCTCTAAAATTTAATTAGTTTGAAACTTTGGCCAAAACAACAACACCACTACAAGGCCCGACGGCTAACAGCTGTGTGAGGCTGTCTGTCCCTGGGTAGCTGAGTCTTAGCTGTGTGAGGCTGTCAGTCCATGGGTAGCTTTAGCTGCGTGAGGCTGAATGACTCTGTCTGTCCCTAGGAACCTGAGCCTTAGCTGTTTGTCTGCTGTTCTCTCTTTAGCTTTTATTTTTCAAGCTATGTTTCTCTTCGATATTGTTATTTAACTTTTTTTTTTGCATTTTTCATCAAGTTAAATTTTCTTCACAATTTTTTTCTTTGTGTATTTCTAACTTTCTTGTGAGTTTAATATTTTCTCCTATTTTTTTAGTTATTTTTTTTTAATGTTTGAAGTTCTTAATCAAGGTGTGTGTGTGTGTGTGTGTGTGTGTGTGTGTGTGTGTGTGTGTGTGTGTGTGTGTGTGTGTGTGTGTGTGTGTGTGTGTGTGTGTGTGTGTGTGTGTGTGTGTGTGCGTGTGTGTGTTATCTTTATTAAGCGTTTTGGAAAATGGAGTATAAACGACCGAAAAAAAAAACCCGTAAATAAACAAACCTGTCCTGGGTGATGAACGACCAAGTATTAATAATGTCCCCATTATGAATAGCCAGTCTTGTTCTCTCGGATTATGTGTATTTTATTGCAATATATGAATGACTTAGAGTGATTTAAGGACAATATTTTAGCTCAGTAATTAGCGTTTATATTTCGCTTGTCACTGACGATGGGTAGTTACGTCCGTGTATTTTATGGGCCTATGTTATATATTTTTGTGTTAGTGTGTGGTGTGTGGTGTGGGGGGTTGTGTGTGTGTGTGTGTGTGTGTGTGTGTGTGTGTGTGCGTGGGGGGTTGTGTGCGTGTGTGTGGAGGGAGGAGGAGGTCTAGAAGCAGGTGTATCAGGTAAAGATCAAAAGCAGGAGGAAGCGTAGGAAGAAGGAAGGAAGGAGGAAGAGAAGTAAGAAGAAGGAAGGGAAGAAGGAGGAGAAGGGTGTAGGAAAAAGGAAGGAAAGAAGGAGGAGGAGGAGAAGTAGGAAGAAGGAAAGAAGGAAGGAGGAGGAGGAGGAGGAGGAGGAGGACGTAGGAAGGAAGGAGGAAGGAAAGAGGAGGAGTCTGAAGAAGGAGGGAGGACGAGGAGGTCAATATTTCCAGCTAGTGGGGTGAAGAGGTCGGGGTAAGAGCTGACCTCCTGGGAGCTATTTGCTGTTATGACCATATTGATGAGTTATTTATGACCGGAGTTATGACTCATACCGCTAGGGGGAGAGAAGGCTAAAGGGACTCACCTACCTCCTCCCCCCCTTTACCCCCTGGCACCAGTTAAGGGGGAGGGGGAGATTCTTAATTCATATTTTTACCCTTTGAAATGATAGTGGGGTTTAATTAGCCCCCTTTTCCTGCCTGAAGTAAAGAGGCTTCATTTAGCCCCTAACCCTTTGATGAGAGCAAAGGGAAGGGTATAGTGTATCATCGTACCCCATGGCTTAAGCAAAGGGTGCTAGTTTAGACCCTACCCCTTAACGATAGTAAAGTGAAACATACTTTGTCCCCTTACTGTGACAACACAGAGGGTCTGAGTTTAACCACCAACCCTTAGACTGCGTCAGAGGGGAGTAAATAATCCCCTTAACCCCTAAACACAGAAAAAGAGAACAAATTAGAACCCCTTACCCACATTAAAGGGGAAATCAGTTCATACCATAACCCCTTATGACATCAAAGGGAACCCCATTAACCCCATTTCCCCTTAAGACAACAAATAGAGAAGGAGGACAGGAGAGGAACAAATTTGCCTTCGTTCCCTGCCTCACCCTTAACCCCTAGACCATCTCGTGTTGCCGTAAAAGAGAGTTAAAGAGAGGGCCAAGTGGAGGGCCAAGTGGAGCGATGTATTCAAGGCATCATTTAGTGGCCATATCTTCGACCTACTCAACATCTTCTATAATAATCCCACCGGCTCGTGCAGTTAATATAGTACATACTGACCATGAAACCGATACCTCCTCTGTATTTAATTCTGTGTTAATATCTAAAAACTTAAATATTTCCTCTATATTTGCATTACATAATATAGTCATACAAAATAGAAACATATATGTATATAAAGAAATATGATAAATTGCTTCATCACGGTCCAACTACAAAGTATTCCTTGTGTGTGTGTGTGTGTGTGTGTGTGTGTGTGTGTGTGTGTGTGTGTGTGTGTGTGTGTGTGTGTTCTCTCTAACTTAAGAAAGGTATACATATTTGATGTTCTTAATGTAGAGTAAGTGCCTGTTGTAGGTTTATTAATGAGGCGAGATATACCTGTGTGTGTATTGTTCATATATCTTGTACATTACGTCTCTTTATCTTATTTTAATCACTTAACCAATATATATTATAATGTTATTTTCAACTTATTGTCTAGTAAACACGTAATTTATTGTTGTTTTTTTTTCTTTGTTTTCTTTGTTCTATGGTTGGTTTATTGTTTGGCTTGTTATGTTTTTTGTTTTTGTTTTTGTTTTAGTTGTCTGAGGATGGAATGTCTTCTCTGAGAATTGTAAACAAAAACATCACCCGACCTTCTTCCAGAACTAGATAATTAGTCCTCAGTGCGTCAAGGTAATGTGAGTAATTGAACCTAAATAGAAAAAAAAAAATTATTTACTTCCCTGATAAATATTCTTCTCTTCTACTATTACATTACCCATCAACCCACAACAGAAATATTCCTCTCTACAGTTAAATCTTTCTCTCTTTCTGATACATCAATTTTAACACGGGATTTACTGTACTAGTTCCCATACTAACAGATGCAATTTTACTCTCATCATTGTCATAGGAAACACTTACATCATCCCCAGGACCATCAAAACACTCTTAAAAATCCACAAAACTCTCTTAAAAACATCATAATATCCTCCTTCAGTAACTATCAAAGTGTAGAAGCTGTGAACAAGAACATCTTCCTCCAGAAGTGTATTTACCTTCAAGAATATACAATGGAAAAAATTTGTCTTCTTTTCAGTGTATTAAATTATGTCATTGCAGGCCCTCACACACACACACACACACACACACACACAACCGTCTGTCCTCATCATCCATCAACCTTCTCGTGTTTTATCATCCACTTCTCTCACATCATCCAAGTCACCCTTTACCTTCGATATTCCTCACTCTCAACATCCTCTTTCTCCCTCTTTTACCTCCTCTTAAGAACAAGTCTCCCTCTTAGCCTCTTATACGCCACTAATCAAGCAGTTTTACACACTCACCTCACACTAACTGACATTGTATAAGGTAGGGTATCGTCGTCCCCCCATCTCTTACCTCTTGGCCATCACACACACCTACATACATTCACACTCTTCTTCCTCTTCACATTATCTCCTATTTCTCGCCCCTTATCCTTTCCCCTTCATTTTCTTTTATTTATCCTGTTTATATTTTTCTTACAATATGATCTTCTCCCTTCTTTGTGTGTTCATGGATATTTCACCCGACTTACCACCTGTGTTATCATGTGTTCCACCCCTCCCAGGGCGTTTACCGTGTGAGATTAAAACCTCGAATCTGAACCCTAATGCAAGCTCGAACCCGAACCCTATTCCAAGCTCGAACCCGAATCCAAACCCGAATCCGAACCCCAACTCGAAATGAAACCCGAACCCATAACTAAATCATAATCCTTGTACTAAAAACACTGATGTGATTAAGTTAGTATTTATAAGGGGTAAGTTATGTTAAGGATAAGTTACGTATTGTTCAGGTTAGTATAAGTTAGATTAAGTTGGGTTACATTAGATTTGGTTGAGTTCCGGGTTCGGCTCTGTTGTATAGTGAGCCCTTACACTCCTGCATGGTGTTTTAGCACTGTCTGCATATCTCATTCAACCCCAAGAAACTTTATTATTCACACACAACGTAATAACCAACTTGACCTCCCTTCCTTCCTCCCTTCGTCTGCTCCCCTTGCCAAGTTACAAGAACTAATTTCTTCCTCTGCAATTTTACTTTGAAATATTGTGAATTGAGTATGAATATTTGATTACATAAAGGCAAGTGTGTGTTTGTGTGTGTGTGTGTGTGTGTGTGTGTGTGTGTGTGTGTGTGTGTGTGTGTGTGTTTGTGTGTGTGAGCAAAAGAGAAAATGACAACTCGAGGCTTAAAGGATAAATCAGCTTCCCCCATGTCTAAACAAATGGGCAGGAATAGGATTAAATACTTTTCTAAAATATCCAATTGTATATATCATAAGAGACACCTTCCTTTGGATTAAAAAAGTCAATATTTGTGTTATTACCTAAAAACTGAATCATTAGACTTTACCCATCTTAAAATAATTTGGATAATAATTCATATGTACAGGATTTTATGATAATTAAGTTTACATAGAATAAAATAAACTAAACATATAATTCCTCATGATGAAAATTGATGTAGAAAGAGAAGAGAAAATATAGACGCAATTACTAGTTTGGGAATTTAAAAGAAAGTGTTTTTGATGATTAAAAGAACATACATATTTCATATAAAGATTTGGACAATATACAATAAACTTAGGAAAAAGTACTTTAATAATGAAGGCATTAAAATTAAAAAAAAGTTAATAAAAAAATGCATTATGATGTTGCAATGTTAATAAGAAATAAACGTACAAGTTAGGTCAAGGATTGTTAGGAACTTAGTTAAGGCAGCTTGCAAACCTCCAACATTATACAATATTTATTCCAAAAATTTAATGAGAAAAGTTGTAAGCAGCGATAAAGGAATAAAAGTTAATGGTAAAGTTAAATGAAATGTTGAGTATGCAGATAATAATGCTCATAATATAGATAGTGAAGCGGCGTTGTTAAAAAGAAGTAGTTGACAGATTAATGAGAAAAAAATGACAAGAGTATGAGCTTAGAGTTGGCGCTGTAATGACATAAGCTGATTGTTTTCAAATTAAGGATAAATCGTAAACAAAAATTATAGACAGAAATAGGTAACTTAATGTAAACAGGTGGAATATTTTCTAACTTTGGGAAGTAACATAAATTGTAAATGGTAACTGTTAAGGACAAATTGAAATGTAATTAGGAAAACAAAAATGACATCTGTTGAAATTGGTTGTAGATTTTAGCCACAGGGTAAGGTCGTGAAATACATCGAATGATTAGGTTAGATTAGGTTAGGGTAGGTTAGGTTAGGTTAGGTTAGGTTACGACGGTTAGATTAGATTAGGTTAGGTTAAGTTTCGTGAGGTTTGGTTATGTTATGTTAAGTCAGATCAGGTTAGTCAGGTCAGGTAAGGGTAAGTTAGGTGAAATTAGGCTATTTTAAGTCAGTTCAGGTTAGGGTAAGTTAGGTGAAATTAGGCTATTTTAAGTCAGTTCAGGTTAGGGTAAGTTAGGTGAAATTAGGCTATTTTAAGTCAGTTCAGGTTAAGTTAGGTTAAGTTAATTCAGGTTAGGTTAGGTTATAGTGTTCACTCGCCACCATATATAACACTTACTGAAGAACAAGACGTATACCTGGTAGATGTGTGTCCTGGATACTGTAATTATGGGTCAGTGAATAATGGTGTGACACAGATGTACATTATTTATCACGCCTACTACGGTGAGGGGCCTGTACACACACACACACACACACACACACACACACACACACACACACACACACACACACACACACACACACACACACACACACACACACACACACACACACACACACACATACACACACACACACACACACATACACACACACACACACACACACACACACACACATACACACACACACACACACACACACACACATACACACACACACACACACACACACAGAACGATTACGTGTCTAACCTTCTCTTATATTGTATCTGTACCTGTACCTTGACAACTCTCTCTCTCTCTCTCTCTCTCTCTCTCTCTCTCTTTCTCCCTCTCTCCTCACTACCTAATAACCTGGAGAAACTCCACCTGTCCTCACTAGATGTAATAAAACTTTTTCTAACGTTTTTCTTCGGTCTCTCTCCTCTCTCTCTCTCAATTCACTTTTATCACAATCTCTCATCTCCACCACTCTCTCTTCCTCCCCTTTAGTCATTATCTTCCCCATTCCTTCTTCTCACCTCCCATCACTTCTTCTCACGCTATGGAATGCTGCAGAGGGTTGGGGAGGAGGAAGGTAAGGGAGGGTAGGGGAGGTAGGGAGGGTGGGGGAGGTGGGGGAGGGTAGGGGGGGTGGGGAGGGTGGGGAGGGGAGGGGTAGGGGAGATAAGGAGTGTGGGGGAGAATGAGTGAGGGGGAGGTAAGGGGAGGGTAGGGGAGATATGAGGGTAGGGGAGGAAGGGAGGTAGGGAGGGAGGGAGGTAGGGGTGTGGGTTGGGGGAGGTGGAGGAGGGGAGGGTGGTAGGAGGAGGTGGGGAGATAAGGAGGGTAGGGGAGGTAAGGTAGGGTTGGGGAGGTAAGGGAGGGGGTAGGGGAGATAAGGGAGGGTAGGGTAGTTATTGACAGAACTTCCAACATTATTGATATACTGAGTTACCTTCCCTTCCTCTACTCCCTTTCCTTCTTTCCCTCCCCTCCCTTCTTGTCCTCCTTACTTTCTCTACCCTTTCTCCCTTGTATTTCTATCCCTCTTCATTCCTCTTTTCCTGAACCTACTTTCCACATCTCCCTCTCCCTCTTTTTTCCTTCCTATCCCTTCCTCCTCCCCCTCCTCTTCCTCTCCCCCTCTCCTCCACCTTCTCCTCTCCCCCTCTCCTCCGCCTTCTCCTCTCCCCCTCTCCTCTCCCCATCTCTCCCCATCTCTCCTCACCCCATGTTTACCTATTAACCTGAAGGAAGCAAGACTAATTAGTTTACCTTTCACACACCTCTTAAGACCGAGTAAACCCATCTGGTCACGCCTCATAGGAGACCATAGGAGACCGAGTTACCGGGGTTAAAGAGACCGAATTACTAGATGAGAGGAGACCGAACTAGGAGATCATAGGAGACTGAACTAGCAGGGAGGGTTGAGGAGAATGAGTGAGAAGGGAGGTGAAGATCGATGATCATTTAACCCTTTAACGTCAATAATTTATCCCTTTAATGGCGATGATTTAACCCTTTAATGATGATGATTTAACCCTTTGATGAAGATGATTTAACCCTTTGATTACTATAATTAAACCCTTTCACGGCGACGATTTAACCCTTTGACGACGTTGGATTAACCCTTTGACGACGTTGGATTAACCCTTTGACGACGTTGGATTAACCCTTTGACGACGTTGGATTAACCCTTTGACGACTATTTTTGTTCTAACTGTTCTTGCTGTTGTTCATCTTCTTCTTCTTGTTCCTGTTCTTTTTCTTTTTTCTTCTTTTTGTTTTTGTTGATATTTTTCTTTTTCTTCTTCTTGTTTTTATTATTCTGCCGACCTTTTACTCTTGAAATGTCTCTCATTATTTCTTCATCAGACCTCTAATTTAATTATCTGAAATCATTCTGCTACATAAAGGCTTTTTTTTTTCTACGACTTTCTTTTAAGTTATATTTTTGTATTTTTGTAGCCTTTTACTTTTAGACTTTCACTCAACTTTCAAAATGTTGTCATGGTGATCGCCTGAAATGTTAATGGACTCTTACAAGGTTATAAAAAGCTTGATGGAATTTTTTATTTATTTATTTTTTTTAGGGGGAATGGAGCGGAGGAAGGGGGAGCTGGAGGGGGAGGAGGGAGAGGGGGAGGTGAGGGAGGGGGAGGTGGAGGGGGAGGTGGAGGTGAAGGGAGGGGAGCAATATGGAAGACTGGGGTCCAATTTCGAACACTTATGTAAATTTTTCGTATCGTGAAGTCAACTCTGAACTGAGAATGAACTGTAGTGAGGCTTTGTAATATCTCGAGATTATTTTTTCCCTCGATAATTTTGTTTTCGCATATAAGGTTAATTTTCCCAGACTTATAGTCACAGAAATATTACAAAACTCTTAAAAATAATAATACTAAGTTCCGAGTGATCTATAAGTTAATATTACAGAATAGATTATCGAATTCATTCATTTTTCGAACATCAAATCAATATTCCCGATTTTGTTATAGTATTACAGAAATATTACAGATCTTTTGAATGTGTCATAACTTGCTACCCTAGTTGCAACAGTTTTAGTCATGATTACAGGAATTTCCCAGTTTTGCCAACGTTAAGTCACCTTTACCGTTAAGTGGTAGAGTTACAGAATTATTAGAGAATATTAAAAAAACAACTGTAATATTGCTTTTAGAACCCTCGAGTCTGTTGGTACAGAAATATTACAGCTTTTATGAAATTTTACTAACGAGTCAATTTTTTCCCCCTGGCGACTACAGCTGCAGAAATATTACAGAATTCCATAAAAAAAAGATTAAATAACTAAATCACGGCCGCCAGTGATTCCCATCCGGACATCAAACAGGGATCTCCGGACGTATTCCGGACATGAAACACCGACGGACCGACGGGTATCGGGGACCAGTTCAATTAGAGCGAGTGGCAATAACATTAGTGAGTCGACAATGCAGGTAAGACCATTTATTGCCAGGTAAAACTGTGACCTTCCCATCCTGCTGCATGTTTACGATCTGCCTCTGTGATGGGAGATGGGAAGGGTAAGTGCTGGGGATGGAATGGGAGGGAGAGGAAGAGGAGGAGAGGGTATTGGTGATGGGATTGTTAAAGGATGATGGGATGGGAAGGGTAACTGTTGGGGATGGAATGGTGGGAGGAGGAGGAAGAGGAGGAGGGGATATTGGTGATTGAGGAAGAGGAGGAGAGGTATTGGTGATGGGGTTGTTAAGGGATGATGGGGTGGGAAAGGTAGGTACTTGAGATGGGGTAGTACAATTGAAGGGTTAAAGATGGGATGGGTAGGTGCTGGTCATGGAATAGAATAGATAGGTTTAATGACATGGGAACAGGTAGGGTAGGATGATAGATACTCGTGATGGGATAGAGATAGTGGGGGAAGGCACTGGTAATGGGATAGATATAGGAAAGATGGGTACTGTTGATGGGATGAGTAAAACGATGAAATGAAGACAGAAAAGGGAGTTACTGGGTTATGGGATGGAAGTCGTTAAGCTGATTGGATGGAACTCGTTAAAGTGATGGGATGGAGACAGGAAAAGCATAGGCAAACATTTTTGGGCTGTCCTTACCACCCCTTCCAAATTTTATTTCTCAGAGGACCATAGCTTCTAATTTCACTCACCCATCCCACTCTCTGCCTTCCCCTGACCCTCTTACATTCAATATCACCCCAATTTTACCCGTTAATATCTAAATCCTTATTCTCGTCATCTGACTTAGATGACTGAAATGTCCAATTTATATTTTTCTATATATTTTCAAGTTTGTCTGGTTGTTATATTCAGTCTTAGTAATTCTTCATCTTTTTTTTTATATTTGCGCAATTAGTTTCTAACATTTTTCTGTATAAAGACATTTCAAAGGCCTGTTACCTCTGCTCACCTGTTGTAGTCACCATTCTCTTCAGAGGCGTGGGTTCGTATCCCACCGCTGCCACCTTTGTTACCTCTGTTTATGTAGAGTTTCAGCACTGGAGGTAAACTAGAAGAGTTATAACAAGAAATAGTTATGGTTAAGTTTGCAAACCCAAATGATCTGTTGTCCTTTTATTGAGAAAATAGTCTATACACAATTAAAATATATCACCGTAACTAACACTATGAGCCTTGAGTGTTAGAAGAGTTAAAGTGAGTTAGAGCAAAAGTCGTTAACACTCGCGTGGTGTGCTTGAGAGACCTAGTATGACTGAGATAACCGGCAGATAAAACTGATGACCCAGTTTAGACAGTGGTGCACAGAGGTCACTTGAAGGACAATGAGGTTACATGACATACATCATTTGCTTCAGTATTAGACAATATTTATTAGACACCTGTTCATACTTTAATAACCTAGGGTGTTGTAATATAACATTATGTATGTAGCCCACATTTATATAACCATTACTGCCTGTTAGAAAGGGGCTAATACAGGCCTTTAACCTCCTCCTGGCGTTTGCTGAAAGTGTTATGCCTTGACTCATACATTTTTTATTTAAACTAAATTTTATTTCTACTTTTAAAGGCTTTGCTAATTATTGTTTTAATTTCTCTTTCACATCTACCTATTATCACAATTTATGTCTTCCCAAATACATAGGTTTAAATTCATTGCTAGTTACTATTTCATTTTGGGTTTAGTTTTAAATTTAGAATTAATTTTTACTTCCGTTTCATTGTGAACTTTGACCTTTAACCCCTAAAAATTTAGACGCTAGGTGTTGTCATGGCGACTAAATATATCAAATATGACGACCATTTACCTCTGTTCTTGTCTTGTGTTGATGATTTGAATAAAATAAAAAATTTTAGAAATATATACAATATTTTTTAACTGAAGAATCAACGAATTATTTGTTCTATATCGTAGTTGTCAAAACACTTTCATTCCTAAGAGACACAACTAACGAAAATGTCTTTCTTAATGGCAACGATATTCGGGCGTAAAGGTGAAACAACAACAATATGTTATTCTCAAACTACACAAAGTGCTGTTGAAAATGTTGAGGAAAAATTTGTACCTCTTCTTCGAACACAGGAGCAAAACAAACACATTTCATTTCCATGTAAAACTAACTTGACGTAGAACAATCAGAGAGTACTAATTACTACTTCAAAAAAGAAACACATAACACCTAAATATACACAAGACAAACACCGAGAATAATCCCAACCAACGCAAAGGTAAAAATAAAAGAGTATCCACGGAATAAGAAACAAAGAGAAACTCAGCTGTGTTTGGGTGTTGAAAACTCGACAGGACAATACATGGTTGGGACAAAACAATCGCTATTCGGATATACCGGAGCCAAAACACGCTGGGCGGGATGAATGAGGCGTCTCAATAGCCGTCCTGGACCCCCGACCACACAATGGCGTCGTCGCGGGCCTGGAATGGGAATCAATATGTCCTGTGATTAGCTGGAATTGTTGCTGGGAGGGATGGCTCGATTACACACGACCTGGAATTAATGTTTCTCTGTGAAGCTTCCGCACCCCCAGCCAGTACTAATGTCTTGTCGAGGAGAACTAGAAAAAACGGAGGATTTTCATTGGCGGAGGTTATGTACAGGGAGAGTGGCGAGGTGATGGGGTGAAGGAGAGGAGAGTGTGAACTGCGTGGTGTTGTTATTTAGTAAGGTTTCATAATCCAGATAACCAAGCTTAAATCATTTGTATATTCAACCATGACAACAATTCTACATATCTTTCTCACTAACTCACTCACTCTCTGACGGAGCTAATTTACATCTACGTTATTACAATATTGTATAATTCATTTAACAGTTACACTAATATTATCTGATTTAGTTAATGGTTGATGTAAACTTACCTGAGTCTCAGTCGTCAGTCATTATCAACACACAGGTATACGAGGGCTCACTGTGAGGTCATACGAAGGTGAATATGAATTTATCACTGTAGAATATAAGGTAAATCACAAATAGCAAGCCAAATAGGTTCCGATCCTATTAAACCAATTAACGAAACATGAGGATTGAAGCTTAATCCGAACAGGTTCAAGTCCAAAGGGATTCGAATTCTAGGGGGGGAGGGGGTAATCCAAATCTACCCCAATCTTATTAGTTTCCAATCTTAATACACCCCCAACTCTAACAGAACCCCTGATCCCGATGGTGAATGCATGACTCAGACCCAATGGGATTAGGACCCAAGTCTACTTACAACCAAAATCACGAGCCAGTCTGACACACGTGAACAGTAACATACTACAGCCAGAAAATATTAGCCAGAACAAGATAATTACAAGGTTTATATCATAACATAAGGGTGAGCCGAGTAACCTGCACGCCACCACCAACAAGACCATGACTAACATTTCAGGAACCATGACTAAGACGAACGAATTTATAACCTGGAGAAGATTATGGCTGACATTTTCTGTAACCAGGAGCTAACATTATCTAAAACTCATGAATCTGTAACCCATAATGCGTTAATGGGTATTTTGTTCTGTAACCTGAAGCAATAGGTGGATATAAAAGGCCCAGTGGATAAAGCACTCGCCTCTTATCCTACATGTCTTTGGCTCGTCCCCGAGGCACCCATAGTCGACCCAAGTGTGAATAGATACCTGACTTTACAGTTGAAGAGGTGAAGGCTACCGAGTACAGTGCCTCCTTGTGTGCTGAAGACCGTCAGTAATGGTACAATGGCATAAGTGGAAGTGTTTTAATATCTTCACTCGTAAAATAAAATTGTACCTTTACTTCATACCTAAATCTGTAATTGGACTTGTATGCTCGTTACTACATGGGATTTACTGTACCTGCACCTGTAACTGTATTTGTACCTGTAACTGTACTTTATACCTGTAACTGTACTTTATACCTGTAACTGTACTTTATACCTGTAACTGTACTTTATACCTGTAACTGTACTTTATACCTGCACCTGTATTTGTACCTGTAACTGTACTTTATACCTGTAACTGTACTTTATGCCTGTAACTGTACTTTATACCTGCACCTGTACCTGTAATTTATACTTAGATCTGTATTTTCATTTAATATTTTTTGAACAAACTTTCTGAATCAGATCATGTACCGTGAGGCACTTGAGCAGGGAAGCCAATTAGCAGGAACCTCCGGCCGGGAAGGTTTTAATGGATCGTAACACCTGATGCACTCGTATCGCCCCTCACTAACACAGTAGTTAACATGTTAAATCTCCTTTTGTTAACTTATATTTATAGCCGTCTTTATAATAATGAATATCTCTCTTATGTTTACGTCCCTCTGCCAGTCGCCCCCTTTACCTTCGTTCGCTAATAATTATCAACATAATAACCCAAACAATCAATAACAATTGGTCTTAAACAAACCTGTATAATCATCATTTTATATAATTATTGTCCGGAGTTATAGAGGTCTGTGTTAAGTTGTGTCGTGTCGTGTCGTGTCGTCGTGTCGTGTCGTGTCGTGTCGTGTCGTGTCGTGTCGTGTCGTGCGTGTCGTTTTGTGTCGTGTCGTCGTGTCGTCGTGTCGTCGTTTCGTGTCGTGTCGTGGCTCGGCGGGGGGGATGTACCTACCTCCACGAGTAATCTTATTGCCTGAGACGTTCCTGGTGATAAATTACTCCTGGCTTAAGTGCCGTGAGTCAGCCCGTGGTCGGCCATCCACAGCCTATAGAGTTCTTTAGAAAATGGAAGTCGGATTTTATTAGTGAATGATTTCTCTTCAACACAGCCAAAGAGGAACGCCCCTACCCGCCCACTGCTGCCCATTACCGCCCACTGCCGCCCACTACAGTCCATTACCGCCCATTAACGTCCTCCTGGCCCCTATATACCTTTAGGAGGCAGGTGGTAGGTGGGTACGCGTGTGTCCATAGCTACTGCACAGTCTGTATGGTGCTGTTAACACACGGGAATCACTGCAGCTGTACATTATACTCGAGGGTGAAGCAGCAGAGAGAAGGCAGCGCTTACTTCCTCTCCTACGGGTTACTGATTAACCCCCGAGGCGCCCCTAGTCCACCCAGCTGTAAATGGACCCTCAATTTGAAGACTGGGAAATGGGAAGTTAATCGAGTACAGTTTAAGCCACGATGCCTCATTGTGCAGTGTACTGTATCCACACTGCCTCTAACGTCCCCTCAGGCTTATAGAAACAAACTATTTATCTTGTATTTCTGAATAAACTTTGTTATTCTGTTAAGGCATCAACTTTATGATACTCTTACTACATGAGAGTTACTGTACCTGGACTATATACTATAAATCTATAAACTACTTGTAATCATATTTCTGAATCGAATTTCTGATGTTATAATGATAAAGGATACGATTCCCTATACACGTCTGAGCATCAAAGCCATAACAAATGACCTCATCAAATCTGTGTTAGTGTGGGCGGTATTGATAGCCCTCTCCAACCCTCTCCATCCCCCTCCATCCCTCTCCATCCCCCTCCGTTCCCCCTCAAAGCCCCCTCCAACCCGGGCTAGCAGTGACGTCAGGGGCCTGTGACAGATGGCTCTCCATATAAGTCCTACAAATTACTTATTGATGAGTGACTCTCCAACCCTTTATTGTATGACTCCCTCATCCACTTCCCTCTAATGGGATGAAAGGGGAGGTGAAGAGGGAAATAAAGGGAAGGGGAGGGAGGGGTGATAACGTGATGTGGGGAGTGGTGTGGATGAGGGAGTGGTGTGGATGAGTGGTGTGGTGTAGATGGGGGTGTGGTGTGGATGAGGGTGGGGTGTGTATAAGGGTGGGGTGTGGATGAGGGTGGGGTGTGGATGAGGGTGGGGTGTGGATTAGGGTGTGATGTGGATGAGGGTGGGGTGTGGATGAGGGTGGGGTGTGGATGAGGGTGGGGTGTGGATGAGGGTGGGGTGTGGATGAGGGTGGGGTGTGGATTAAGGGAGTGGTGTGGATGAGGGGAGTGGTGTGGATGAGGGACTTAGAAACCTTCCATATCAAGATAGGTTAAAGAAACTAAACTTGCATTCCCTAGAAAGACGAAGAGTGCGGGGAGATATGATAGAAGTATTTAAGTGGGTGAAAGGAATCAATAAAGGTGATATAGATAAATTTCTTATAATATCCGAGCAGGATAGGACTCGTAGCAACGGATTTTAGTTGGATAAGTTTAGGTTTAGGAGGGAGATAGGAAGGAACTGGTTCACAAATAGGGTGGTGGACGAGTGGAACAAGCTTAGCAACTTTGTAGTAAGTGCTTGAACGCTGGAAAGTTTTAAAAGGAGGCTAGATAGATTCATGGATGATAGAGAGTGGTAGTAACTCTCGACAGGAGCTGCCATGCACAGGCCAACCAGCCTATTGCAGACTCCTTATTTTCTTATGCTCTTACGTTTAATGGTGTGGTTGGGAGAAAGTGGTGTGGTTGGGGGTGTGGTGTGGTTGGGAGAAAGTGAAAGTGGTGGTTGGGGGGTGTGTGGTTGGGGAGAAAGTGGTGTGTTTGGGAGAAAGGGTGTGGTGGTGGTGGTTGGGGGTGTGGTGTGGTTGGGAGCAGTGGTGTGTTTGGGGGTGTGGTGGTGGGAGAAAGTGGTGTGGTTGGGGGTGTGGTGTAGAGGTTGGAGGAGAAAGTGGGTGGTTGGGGTGTGGTGTGGTTGGGGGTGTGGGTGGTTGGGGAGAAAGTGGTGTGTTTGGGGTGTGGGTGTGGTTGGGAGAGAAGTGGTGTGGTTGGGGGTTGGTGTGGTTGGGAGAAAGTGGTGTGGTTGGGAGAAAGTGGTGTGGTTGGGAGAAAGTGGTGTGGTTGGGAGAAAGTGGTGTGGTTGGGAGAAAGTGGTGTGGTTGGGAGAAAGTGGTGTGGTTGGGGGTGTAGTGTGGTTGGGAGAAAGTGGTGTGGTTGGGGGTGTGGAGTGGATGGGAGAAAATGGTGTTGAATGGGGACGAGTGGTACAGATAAATGAAAGAGAGAAAAAAAGAAAGAACGAGAGAGACAGACAGACAAAAATACAAACAAACAGAAGGAGAGACAGAGAGAGGAAGAAAGAAAGAAGGGAACATTAACAGATAAATGAAAAATGAGAGACAGAAAAACGAAAAAAACAGTCAAAAACATCATACAAACAGAAATGCTCCCGAAATAAACACAAATAACAGAATGTTTTGAAATGAAGGAAAGCATTGTATGAAGGAAGTGAGGGAAGGACTTGATAAAAAGGGAAGTGGGGGAGGAAGGTGAAAGTAATTACTCAAGTGAAGAAAATTGGGAGGGACTTTTGCGACAGTTAGAAAGTCCGAGCAAGTCCAACCAGTTTTCGTCAAGCTCTCTCTCTCTCTCTCTCTCTCTCTCTCTCTCTCTCTCTCTCTCTCACGACGACTGTAAGCAAACGAACTCTTGACGCAGCCCACATGGGGCCCCTCCCTAGTGTGGGAGAGACCATGGGGCCCCTTTCTTGTTTTGGTAGACCACGGGGCCCCTTTTTGTGTGGGAGAGACCATGGGGCCTCTTCCTTGTTTGGGTAGACCATGGGGCCCTTTTATTGTGTGCGGGAGGACATGTTTGGCCATTCCTTGTGTGGTGGAGGATAGACAGACAGACAGACAGACAGACAGATAGACATAATGCAATAATCCCAAAAAACCATTAAGAGAGGAAGAAAAGCCACCTGACTAATTAATTATGTGTGTGTGTGTGTGTGTGTGTGTGGCCTTGACATATAACCTGCCTCTGAGCCATCGGTCACCACATCCATTATAAACACACCGCTTTATGTACCTCTCTCTCTCTCTCTCTCTCTCTCTCTCTCTCTTCATTTCACCATCGTAATTAATCAACTCACCATAACTATTGGTAAGAAAACACAAACATGAAAACTTAAAAAAAAAGAGAAATTACGAGAAAAAAAAACGAGATTTATCCCTAAATAAATAAATAAAATTTGAGAAAAAAATAAGGTCGTAAAAATGTAAAAAAAAAAAAAAAAAAAGAAAAAAAGAAAATTAAAATGTAAAAAAATATGATGAAAAATGTGAATGTGAATAAATGTAAAACTGACTCGAATGTGTTAAAAAAAATTGTATATAATTAGCAAGATATCGACGAATGGGGGAGATAAGAGACAGATGGAAAAGGTACAAATGAGTTAAATTGTGTGTTGGGCGAGAGAAGAGACACGGACGAAGGAGGAGATAAGAAAGAACAAAAACTATATAAATTAGAAACTAGATGAGTGATAAGATAAGAGAGAGGAGGGAGGGAACTAATTGACGGTGGTGAGGGAGAGGGGGAGGGAGAGGGGGCGAGAGGGAGGAGAGGGGGACGGGGCGAGAGGGAGGAGAGGGGTAAGGGGAGAGAGGAAGAGGAGGAGAGCAGTGTGGAGAAGTGAGGAAAGAACAGAGAAGGAGAGGAGAGGAGAATGGGAAGAGAGAGAGAGAAAAATAATACATTTATCGTGTGTTATATGATGATTCTCTCTCTCTCTCTCTCTCTCTCTCTCTCTCTCTCTCTCTCTCAATATACCCAGGCAATGGACGTCTAACTCTCCATTCTTCCTAACTGTTTGTCTCTGTTATTAGTTTACGTAGAGTTTCTTCTTTTTTTATACAGAGAACTTCACTAGACAAGTTACTCGGAGCTTTCTGATTAAACTGACTGTTGACTGAGTGATTGAAACAGGGACTGTGTTGTTTACTGAGCCACTCAATTACGGAGATGTTTGGTTAACTGTATGATATGTTTTTCCGTGCCCCACCCTCCCCCACCCCCGACTCTTGCTGATAAACTGAAAAAAGCTTTGTATATTTACCTATTCATATCGTAGACAATCCTATTAGACCCCATTCCTAATAAGCTTGATTTTTAGTCCTAATAAGCTTATGGCCTATTAGACCCCAGTCCTAATCGGGGTCATTTCTGATAGACCTCAGCCCTAACGTAACCTAACGTAAACCTAACGTAACCTAACGTAACGTAACCAAACCTAACCTAACCAACCGTAATCTAGCTTAACCATTAGAACCATTTCCGCCTTAAGAAGAAAAATAATTAGCTTAATGTAAATGGTGGCTACGAGTACTGGGTCCTATTACCAAAGATTCCTATCACCAATGGGGCTTATCATCACTAGGGCCTATCACTACTGGGACCTATTACCTCTGGGGCCTATCACTACTGGGACCTATTACCTCTGGGACCTATTACCTCTGGGGCCTATCACTACTGGGACCTATTACCTCTGGGACCTATTACCTCTGGGTGCCTCTTATAAAGAGGCATGTTAGGATCCGGGTTCAAAAGGCACCATCATTCACCAGTTATTGTGATTAATGTGAACGACGAGATAGATATAACACACACACACACACACACAGACACACACACAGACACACACACACACACACACACACACACACACACACACACACACACACACACACACACACACACACACACACACAAAGAGCAGCAGTTGTTTGGCATCGATCAATGGCGAGGTGAGAAGTAAGTCCCCCGAAGCTCTTGAATACTGTGAGAATAATGTGCTCCACAAGTTGTTTACACAGGAGAGCATAAACAACATATGGATGGCTTCTGTTTTTTTTGGGGCTCTTTGTTTACATTGTGTTTTCTCTCTTCGTTTTGTATTCTTCTTATTGTTTTTTCCTTTTACTTGAGGTTTTTGGTCAATGAATTATTCCACGTGAAGGTAGAAAAGTAGTACTGATAGTAAATAGGAAAGCAGATAGTATAATAGTATTGAGGGTAGATAGTACAGTAGATGTGCTGGTAGATAGTAGAATAGTAATGATAATAGATAGTGTAGATAGAAAACATTTGAAGTGACTGAAGAAGAAGTGAAGTAAAGACGAGAGAATTAAAATGTGATATAAGATACCCTGGATATATAAGTTTTTACACACACACACACACACACACACACACACACACACACACACACACACACACACACACACACACATACACACACACACATACACACACACACACACACACACACACACAGACCACACACACACACACACACGCACACACACACACACACACACACACACACACACACACACACACACAGACACACATACACACACACACACACACACACACACACACACACACACACACACACACAGACACACACACACACACACACACATACACACACACACACACAGACACACACACACACATACACACGCACACACACACACACACACACACACACACACACACACACAGACACACACACACACACACACAGACACACACACACACACACACATACACACACTATGGCTTGTAGTCTTCTTAGTATGTGTCAATACCATAAAACTCAAACTTGTTATTTTCAACTTTGTAATTTCCTGTTTGACTTCGTAATCCGAGGAAATATAGAATAGTAATTTTTTGACACTAAGATTAATCCTCTTGTTGATTTTTTACTAATATTTATTTTTTAAATAATGGGAAGTGTAATGCGTAAAGGAGGAATAAACAAGTAAAGATAAAGCATTATTATTCTCTCTCTCTCTCTCTCTCTCTCTCTCAACTCAGAAAACACCACTCAGCCTTCCACTCAGTCCAATGAAATGCAAATCAGCAAAACACATTCACCAGATTATAAAACAATGTACAAAGGCAAGCCAATGATAAACTCCATCAAAAAACGAAAACTTTATTTGGGGACATAAACTCAGCATCTCTCAGGGCAATCTGAATCCCATAAGGTGGATCCAAAACCCCATTTGGGCTCTGATAAAGGAATCGAACACCCCATATATTGGCAGTCACAGAGTCTATATGAAGATTAAATTCTTGACTTATAGATTCCACAATGTTGATGTTCTGAATGGTGTTAGGTTAGGTTAGTGATAATTTTAGCACAGTCACTCCCCTTACTTGAAGCTATGAATAGGACGATGGTTCAGAACACCATTTGAAGGTGAAGTTATCTAGTTAGTTTGTGTGTTCATGTCTAAAAAGTATTAGTGTATATAATCCCTCCCTTTCGTTATGTGAGTAAATAGCTCTTATCTCCCTTACTCTAATGCGAATGGTTATTATGCGTATTGCTTCGTGTGTTAGTAAGATTCATCTATTGTGTGAAGCTTCGAAACGAGTCAAAAAGATTCAGTTTTTACAGATATATTTGTAAAGTAACATCTAAATTAATAATGAATATTTTTCCGACATAGACGTGTTTTATATGATATTTAAGTTGAAAATATAATAGTGGTGGAATATAGGTTAGATTATGTTCACCAAAGCCACGTCACTCCGTCTAAGGCCACGTCATGTTAAGCTCCAAAGACACGTCTTGTTACCCGACCAGAGTTGATGTTAGCTGTGTGAGAAACCAGGCGTAACACACTCTCTGTCTGGCTACTGGAAAGGTTAGTGCTCTCTCTCTCTCTCTCTCTCTCTCTCTCTCTCTCTCTCTTTCTCTTGGTTGATTTGTCATTTGGAAGTGTATTTTTTTATGGGATTAAGAATATTGCTAGTTTTTACGTAATTTACCACTTCCTATATTCTTGTGTGTGTGTGTTAGGGAAGGTTTGATTTTTTTTTGTGTGTTTAATGCTTACTGTATTTTTTATTTCACTGTTTTTTTTTTAATATCCAGTGAAATACCTTAACCTGGTGAACAGTGAAAGGATAATGAGAATAATCACTGTAGTCGATTTTGTTGTTGTTGTTGTTGACGGTACAAGCCCCGCCCCCCTTGCTGCTCATTGGCTCATAAATAATGTTCTATTAATATTGATATATCACAACTAATTCACATATAACTGTTAAGGATACCCAATTCTAGCTCATATTAATGCTGAATTTAATATATGTATAGATATAACTGCTTGAAAACATTAACTTTCTAGATATGAGTGGAAAAAATGTTCGAAATCAAGAATCATTTACCGTCAAAGTCACAAACAAATTCACATTTTCGGTCAAGGGAGCGGGGCTTCTTTGCCTAATACCGTCAGCTATATTTTTATAACTATAACTAAGCCTCTGGGATCGTAACCATGACTCATTACATACATACATACATACATACATACATACATACATACATACATACATACTACTTTGCCGTCATTCGGAATTGAGTATGACGATCGTCCAGCTATGATACAATGATATGAGTTATTAAGGATGTCACCTAGGTTAGTGAGTTTTGTGGTGACAAGAGAGGCTGATACGAGACCGGCAGATTCGATCACAGATGTTGCACGTGTGGGGGGTTACATCTAGTGCGGGAGGGGTGGCGGGAGCGTCTTTCCGGCGTTGGCGTTTGTCTGCCTCGTTATGCAGTCGGGCTAACTCGAAAGTACTGACACCTTCTTGTGTGATGCTCCTCCAAGGATTACGGTGTGGAGTAATCGTCTCCCAAGTGAGGGGGTCGATTTGGCACTTTTTCAGGTTTGATACATACATACATACATACATACATACATACATACATACATACATACAAACAACAATGATAACCTATATTATAAATAATCATACAGTAATAACAACCATAATAAAAAAAATTATAACATCTGTACATTCATACCGACATATATATCACAGAAACCTTATATAAATTAATTAAAAAAAATATATATATGTAAACTTTTATTATTATACTAAATGCTTCTCCCAGTCTCTGTAATGAAATATATGATTGACTAAAGCGGGGCTCTGTGATTTATCATTAAAGTCACATGTTATTGAAAGTGAAATTTTTAATTAAATTTTTTTAACTAGGTGACCGCTGGCCTTTTTAATATGAAAAATTTGTACCGTATGTTACTCTGTCTGGTTCGTGTGTCTGATTGTCTGGAGGTTGGTGTGTATGTCTGGTTGTCTGGATGTTGGTGTGTCTGGAGGTTGGTGTGTCTGGAGGTTGGTGTGTCTGGAGGTTGGTGTGTCTGGAGGTTGGTGTGTATGTGTTGTGTCTGTTGTCGGAGCGGTGTCTGGAGGTTGGTGTGTCTGGAGGTTGTGTGTCTGGAGGTTGGTGTGTCTGGAGGTTGGTGTGTAGTCTGTTGTCTGGTTGTCTGGATGTTGGTGTGTCTGGAGGTTGGTGTGTCTGGAGGTTGTGTATGTCTGTTGTCTGGATGTCTGTCTGTTGTGTGTCTAGATGTTGGTGTGTCTGAGGTTGGTGTGTATGTCTGTTGTCTGGATGTCTGTCTGTTGGTGTGTCTGATGTTGGTGTGTCTGGATGTTGGTGTGTCTGGAGGTTGGTGTGTCATGTCTGTTGTCTGGATGTCTGTCTGTTGGTGTGTCTGGAGGTTGGTGTGTCTGGATGTTGGTGTGTCTGGAGGTTGGTGTCTGGATGTTGGTGTGTCTGGATGTTGGTGTGTCTGGAGGTTGGTGTGTATGTCGTTGTCTGATGTCTGTCTGTTGGTGTGTCTGTCTGTTGGTGTGTCTGGAGGTTGGGTGTATGTCTGTTGTCTGGATGTCTGTCTGTTGGTGTGTCTGGATGTTGTGTGTCTGGAGGTTGGTGTGTATGTCTGGATGTCTGTCTGTTGGTGTGTCTGTCTGTTGGTGTGTCTGGAGGTTGGTGGTATGTCTGTTGTCTGATGTTTGTCTGTTGGTGTGTCTGGAGGTTGTGGTATGTTCGTTGTCTGGATGTCTGTCTGTTGGTGTGTCTGGATGTTGTGTCTGGAGGTTGGTGTGTATGTCTGTTGTCTGGAGTCTGTCTGTTGGTGTGTCTGGAGGTTGGTGTGTCTGGAGGTTGGTGTGTCTGGAGGTTGGTGTGTATGTCTGTTGTCTGGATGTCTGTCTGTTGGTGTGTCTGTCTGTTGGTGTGTCTGGAGGTTGGTGTGTATGTCTGTTGTCTGGATGTCTGTCTGTTGGTGTGTCTGGAGGTTGGTGTGTCTGGAGGTTGGTGTGTCTGGAGGTTGGTGTGTCTGGATGTTGGTGTGTCTGGAGGTTGGTGTGTATGCCTGGATGTCTGTCTGCTGGTGTGTCTGGAGGTTGGTGTGTCTGGAGGTTGGTGCAGGCGTCTGGATGTCTGCCTGTTGCGTGTCTGGAGGTTGGTGTCTGGAGGTTGGTGTATGTCTGTTGTCTGATGTCTGTCTGTTGGTGTGTCTGGATGTTGGTGTGTCTGGGAGGTTGGTGTATGTCTGGATGTCTGTCTGTTGGTGTAGGTCTGTCTGTTGGTGTGTCTGGAGGTTGGTGTGTATGTCTGTCTGTTGGTGTGTCTGGATGTTGGTGTGTCTGGAGGTTGGTGTGTATGTCTGGATGTCTGTCTGTTGGTGTGTCTGTCTGTTCGTCTGGATGTTGGTGTGTCACTATATGATGAAAGAAAAATATGATGAATGCCGAGTATGATGAGAGAATGATATTTTTGGGTTCATCATTATCATACTGTCACCGTTCTTATTATCCCAGAGGCGGCTGGTTCACACCGGTCCTAATTTGCATGATAATTAATGCTGGGAACTGCAAGGTCGGGTGGGGTGTGGTGGGGTGGTGTGAGGTGGGGGGTGGGGTGGGGTGGTGGGGTGGGGTGGGGTGGTAGGTAAGGAAGACAGTGCTATGCCACACGAGGTGATAATAGAGGTGATATTGAGGGTTTTTTTTTTACTTTTATCTGTTGGTATATAATTTGGCTATTTGCTTACCTCTCTCTATCCTTTCCTCTTATATCCCTCTCATTTCCTCTCATTTTCCTTTCTTTTCCCTTTCATTACCCTCTCTAATTACACATTTCTCTCTTAATTCCCCATTCCTTCCCTCTCCAATTACCCACTCATTTCCCTATCATTCCCCCTCATTCCATACTCATTACCCCTTCATTCCCCACTCATTCTCCTCTCTTTCACGCTCATTCCCAATTCATTCCCTCTCATTCCCTCTCCAATTACTCCACTTATTCCCCATTTATTATACAGGTAAACGAAGCGAATAACATAACCCTGTCTTAGGAGTCGAAGCCTTTGATAATCTCCCGAGACAAACGCCTGAGCTTAGTTCCGGGTTCGATTCCTAAGGGGAGGCTATAACAGATGCATTAATTACGAGTCAAACGAATCCTTGAACCAGAACCCAAATGAGAATCACATGTACAGAAATTTATGGCTTAGTTAAATCAGGGTTAAGTTGGGGTAGTTTAAGTTCGGGTAAGTTAGGTTAGATTAGCTTTTGATTAGGGTAAGTTAGGTTAAGTTAGCTTAAGGTTAGTGTATGTTGTATTAGATTTAACTTATAACGTCAGGTAAGGAAGGTTAGGTTAAGGGTGAGTTAACTATTGTATTCGTAAATCTATTTGAGTGAGTGAACGTACAGCATTTGTGTGTGTGTGTGTGTGTGTGTGTGTGTGTATGTGTGGTGGGTGTGTGTGTGTGTTGGAGTGTGTGTGTGTGTGTTGGAGGTGTGTGTGTGTGTGTTGGGTGTGTGTGTGTGTGTGTGTGTGGTGTGTGTGTGTGTGTGTGTGTGTGTGTGTGTGTGTGTGTGTGTGTGTTGGATGTGTGTGGTGTGTGTGTGTGTGTGTGTGTGTGTGTGTTGGAGGTGTGTGTGTGGTGTGTGTGTGTGTGTGTGTGTGTTAATTAAACGAGCTGATAATTAATTAGTTATTTCCATACATATACAGATACATAATTCAATACATAATTATTTCGGTATACATACGCTATTAGTTATATAAATACACCACATCACGCCACTCTCTTGACCCACTCCCTGCATGGTTAAGGAGTCTATTTACCTGTGATACTAATGACCAAAACATTTCACCTGGAGCTGCAAAAACAACCTTCCTTCCTTCCTTCCTTCCTTCCTTCCTTTGCATGGTGAAACTGCCCTAGCATTAATCATCTGGTAATTATAATGAAACAAGCGGTACAAGAATAGTTCATGAGAGAAAGAGAGAGAGAGAGAGAGAGGGGTCACTATTTCCTGCTTGTTATCGTTATATTACCAGACCCACAGAATCTTCCGTCATAAAGAACGAGTAATTGGAGTGTTATTAAATGTTATACAGTATGTGTGTTTGCGTGACGAGGATTTTGTTGCCTCATTTTCTTGTTTTCGGGGCTGTTATTGTATCTTTGTTCAGACATACACACAGACATGAATACTACACACACACACACACACACACACACACACACACACACACACACACACACACATCTGCAGTATCTTTTCCTGGGGTAAATATCCTAGTCATTAATCAGAGTGTCACAGTTGATCAACACAGGACTCGATGTGGTGGCCCTAATCTCTTCTTAATTACCCACGTATTGAATTTCTTCCTATTGACCCAAAATATTGAGTTACATCTTACGTTAGAATTCAATTACCTTCGATACTTTGTTTTTCTTTTTTACACAAACTTAAAAAAAATTGTCGATGCCCCAATTACTATTTTATTTTAGTTCTTTGGTGGTGAAAGTGAAAATATAGATATATCAGTATATTTACGAATGACTTTTACGAGTTCTCAACAGTTTTCAGTCAGTTTGAAGGTCACTTATTCAATTTATAGGTCTGTTTTTGTTTTTTATACATAAGCTCTTTATCTTCAAAAGCACAGGACGTAAATTTGACTTTTTATTTAATATAAAATACGTACGGAAAAAATATATTATCTTTAAATAAAACTCGTGAATTTGATTATGTAGCGGATGTTGTGTGTGTGTGTGTGTGTGTGTGTGTGTGTGTGTGTGTGTGTGTGGAGACTAAAGAGCCATCTATGTACACTGCTGGGAACTACAACCAGTCGTGACGTAATCACCGTCCCAACCAATTAAAAGTTTACTATACGTGTTGGCCAATCACAAGTTCTGGTACAAACACTCTCCATCCACTTATCTGCTTGTTCTGGTTGTTCAAAATCCAAATCAAATACCTCCCAGTGACTATAGTTGTTTGTGAAGTAAATAGTGAGATATAATGATGCTTAGTGTAAAGTGTTTGTATTCAGTGTTAAAAATATGTAAACAGGTTCTTGGGCGACTGACTCAGACACCCAGAAATTGGTTTTCCATTAATATAACATAAAGAAGTAGAGGGTCTTGGGTATCCGGGGCTAGTTGGACCTTGTACGTGAGAAACGACTCAGCTGTAACCCGTGTCATGTCATCAGGGAAAGTGACAAAGAATGGTAAAATCTGCCTTATATTTTGAGTAATCGTAACGCAGACCCATAAGGAAGATTTAGTTTAAGTTAGAGGAGAGGCAACAGCGGGATGAGTTGAGTGTGGGAAAAGTGTGCGGGGTTCACTAGCCTTAATTTTCTGTTTAATGCAAAGGATTTATCTCTCAAATCATAGGTTACTAAATGTCACCATCGCTCATTACCCCATAAAATATCACAGCGCCTCTCTCTGACCCCTAAAGGATGATAAATTATTAGTCTGAACAGAGGACATTATTGTATTTTTAGCTTCTCTCAAAACAAAAAATTTCATTGAATTGTTTTTCTTCAAACTTGAATTACTTATGATTAAACTACTCCCAACCCATATATTCCATCAGTTTGGTTCCAATTACTGGTATTCTTAGCTGTACATTCACCCGACAAGCTTTTCCATCTCACTCTTACCCACGCTCATAGTGAAACTTTCAATCACTGACATTCATTCTCTCTCTTAGTTATTTTCAGTGCTATTCAAATTTTCCCTATACCCTTTCTCGATTTACTCTTCGCCTTACTCATTCACGAGTGTCTCAAAACTCTCCCATACTGATCCTTCCCAACTCTCTTGACTTTACTCCCTTCACTTGTCCCGAGCATATTTTTCCTCTACCCTTCAACTTTGTGTCTCTTAATACTATGACATCTTTAAACACAACTTCCTTCTCACTCATCTAAAAATCCTGATAACACTCATACACTATAGCGTATAGGAGATGGGATTAGCAGCCCTATATAATCTTAGCTAATAGTGCCAGTAGTGTGCGGGGAATGTCACTTCATCTTACGCTTATAAAGTGTATAAAAATAATGATAACAATAATGATAACAGTAATAGTGTGGAACATATTCACTGTGCATGATCAGTCGTCATCAGTGTTATAGCTGGTAGGGGAGATGATGACTCTTCTATGGTGTTATTCTAGTGTTGTTTTGACGGTGTTTGTTATATAGTGGTACATTATTAATAACCCTACATTAAAAACAGTTTTCTGTCCGTTTTATACAGACACGACATATTTATATCCTTAACTATCTAAAATATATTGTAGAAGCGTTTATTTCCGAGTTAATAAGACCATTTGTAGTTTTCATTAAAGCATTTATACGCTAATAACGAAGTACTTTCCGTAAGTTACATCCGGGTTATACAGGACTGTGGCATTTGTTCGCCAATACCATGGGAAAACAACACTCGCATTATCCTATTTCCCAAAGATTTATATAGTTATTTTTTTTTGCGCTTTCTAAAGGGGTAATAACCCTTTTGGTGCGGTAGAAAAGGTTTTAATAAAAGCCCAGCGGACGTTACAGAAGGATAAATGCACTTGAAGCCATTGCAATAACCCCGGCTTCTGGAGGTCAGTAATTGACATCAGTTGAATTTATGTAGGCAAGCAGACGGTTAGAGGCTGACCTATGTATGGTATTATCTCTCTCTCTCTCTCTCTCTCTCTCTCTCTCTCTCTCTCTCTCTCCCTTTCTCTCTCTCTCTCTCTTTCTCTCTCTCTCTCTCTCTCTCTCTCTCTCTCTCTCTCTCTCTCTCTCATGGGTAAGTCAGGACACTGTATAAATTCTTTCTTTCTTTCTCTCAAGGTTGGAGTCTGGCCAACGTGCAATTTCTCTCTCTCTCTCTCTCACACACACACACACACACACACACACACACACACACACACACACACACACACACACACACACACTAATATAATGTTTCATTGGCTTCCCCCTTCTGGCCATTACAATACTTATAAATAGGAGAAAATGGTCATGAAATTTTCCATTTTCTGTTGCGTGCTCTCTCTCTCTCTCTCTCTCTCTCTCTCTCTCTCTCTCTCTCTCTCTCTCTCTCTCTCTCACCTGACCACTGTCTTGTCAGTGAGAAAGTATGAAAGTTACCTCAACTAGCGTCTGAGTTTTATCTTTATGGCTAAAACTTTCGACATAGATCCTTAAAGGTTCGTGTGGGCCTCCTGTCAACCCCACCACCTCCACTACTACTACTACTACTACTACTACTACTACTACCATCACCACTTATTATCTTCACCACTACATCACTAAAACACCACACCATCATCAACGCTACACCAACACTGCCACCATATAGCCACACCATCACCATCACCATCATCACTATCACCACACCATCACCACCTCCTTCATGTCATTAAAATCCTGTCACTTTTGCACCAACCTTGACATTTTCTCCTCATCTCAGCGACGATAGAAGAGTTATGAAAAAAATCCTCACCCAAGATTTATTCTCAGCTCGGAAACTGTTACTGAGAACTGGATTTATTTCCCAGGATCTCTCACCAATTGTCTTGAGAATTTATTTCCCAAATTTCTTCAGCAATTTCATTTTCGTTTCTCTTTAAATTCTCTCAGTGATTTAGTCTATTTATTTCTCAAGTTCTCTTAGAAATTTATTTAAATAATTTATTTTTTCTATCCTCTTATATATTTAGTCTAAGAAATATATTCGTATCTAATTATTTATCAATTTATCTCCAATTTATTTTAATATATTTCCCGAGTTTGTTCAGAGATGTTTAACAATTTTAATTCCCAAGTCTTTTACTGTAATTTAATCTTATATAAATTCCAAGTTTGCTCACCCAATTAATCCAGTTCTCTCGTATTAATTATAATTTGCTTCAACATTTAATTTCCAATTTACTTTAAGCCATTATAAAAATTCTTGAAGTAATTTACTTTAATTTATTTCCCACATCATCTTAGGATTTTTTTTTACGAATTACCTTCACAAATTCTTCCAGAGATAATTTTCTTCCAATCAATTTCTCAATTTCCCTCAGCGTTTTATTTCTTCAACTCCCCAGTATCTCTTAAAAATCATTTGTCGCCAGAAGGACTAGCATTAAAAACTTTCTGTATTCCCAAAGTTTATCCACACAATAGTTAAATGCCTTTGAACTTTAATTATTTTATTTTACATATCATGTGTTTCGATACAATGTGATCTTATATTTATTTTTTTTCTGCGGCTTTGTATTCTATGTAATTCGTATTTGGTATCTTTTTTGTAATTTAGTGTAATTTGTATTTGGTGTAATTTTGTATTCTAGTGTAATTCTCTGTAATTAGCTCTGATTCGGGTACAGCAATGTGTATTTGATGTAATTTAGGAACTATTTTGTACTCACTGTACTTTTTCCTGTAATCATTCCTGGATCTTTTTTTTTCTCTATCGCAGTCCATGTAATATCCTCACCCTCTTTTCCTGTGCTGTAACTTATGTAATTTGCTTTGTGTAATGCTGAATGTAATAGTTTTAGAATCGTAAAAAGTATAAGATTTGTGTATATTTTCTGTTATACTTTCTGTTGTATTAGTTGTATACTTTTAGTTTATCTTCGTGTGGGTTACCTTAGGAATTGTGGTAGTTTAGTCTACCTCCCATAGTCTGGTAGTGAAGCTTACCTCCTATGATGTAATACCATAGTTTATTTTCCCATGGTGTTTGTTCCTCTCCTTTTCTTCCTCCTCGTCTTACTCCTCCCCCTACTCTTCCTCTTCCTTCTCCTCTCCTCTCCTTCCCTTCCTATTCCTCCTCCTTTCCTCCAACTCCTCCCCCTTCCTCCCCTCCTCCTCGTCCATCTCCTCTTCCTTCCTCCTCCCCCTCCTCCTCCTCTCCCGAACTTTCCATCTGGAGTCATAATCAATCGATTGAGTCGGCGGAAAGTTATGATTATGATGAACAAACTGAATTTCGCGAAGTCAAGTGCAGTAACTCAAACAATTATTTAGTCTAACAACACACACAAACAAGAAGAACTAGCAGATATACAAGTTTATACCAAAATTAAAACAATTTCACTGATTTCAATACAAAGTCATTGACCTAAGATAGAATTAATCACAGACAGACCGAAGGACACTTATCACCTCTATGCACCATCCAAAACTCTTTAGGATTGGGATAATAAAATAAAAATCCATAAGACTCGATCCATGGAAGCTCGAACCAACATTTTTTTTTCTTCATTTACGAGAAAACAGATGGGACGTTATGACCCTCTGAGAATCCCCATGCAGGTTTTCTCTGGTCTTAGGTGAATAATTGAGAGAGTGGAGGTTGTAGTGAAGAGGGTCAGCATACAGATGAGGACCTCCCGGCTGTGTTACTAACTACAACCTAACTTTTTAATTAACTACAGACGTGAGGAGTTAGTTTATATAAGTTTCCTCTAGTGATAAGGCATTAAAGTTAGGTTCTGTGTGTGTGTGTGTGTGTGTGTGTTTGTGTGTTTTGTGTGTTTGTTTGTGTCCGTGTGTAGGTATGCATGTGTGCTATATGTTATGTCAATGTCTGTAATCTTAATCTTGCCTTTATAATCCACTTTTAACCTCTCTCTCTCTCTCTCTCTCTCTCTCTCTCTCTCTCTCTCTCTCTCTCTCTCTCTCTCTCTCTCTCTCTCTCTTTCATCATATAATCATAATAAAACAAGGTAAGCCGTAAACAATTCTTTTTACATTTTCCAGCTGGTATCACTATTTTTATCGACACACCACCACCATCTCCCACCAACCACCACCAAACACATCTACCATCAACCACCACCTTCAACCATCCCCGCCCCTACCAACCACCACCAATCATCAACCACCATCAGGTCAGACTCACAAACAAGGATGACCTCCGCTAATCATTATTATTTTTTACCTTGCAGTGAACCATCTTGCAGCGTGGCATTGTCTTGATGGTATTAAGATCGTGTGAGTGATTGCGTAGATCCGGCCTGAGATAATACCTCTAAGACGGGGCTGACACAAAGCACCAATCTCTTTAATGCATCCCATGTGGACAACCCATAAATTCCAACATGGCTGCTTTGACGTCACGCTGTTTACAAGGATGAGCTACTGGGTACGTTTTTGTTGTTGTTTTCTTATAACTCTGTGTTGTTTTTCATGCTGTTTCTTCCTCATTTTTTCTTTCTTATGTTCATCTCCTCCTGATTTTCTTAAATATTTTGTCTATACTCATCATCATCATCATTATTTTAAGCTATAGGACATATGTTAATACACTGATTTGATCAGGTTTTAAGATGAGGATATTATTTTCTTCATTGGTTGTAAAAATATATGTGGGGTGATCAAAAAGTTCGGTGAATGGTGCCATTACCAGGGAATGATTGAATAGTGATTAGGCCTATGGGTGGAGCTTACTTTATCCACCCTCCTAGTTGCTACCAGACACCAATACAGTACTCACCAGAGCACCGTGGCATGGCTTTGAGTGTCACAGTTTGAGCAATGTTCAAACATAAAATTCTTGTCTCTTCATCCGACTCACTTCCTTCCTTCACCTACCAAGCTTAAAGCAAAATTCCTCATTCCTGGAATCTATTAATTAACAGCCATTTTAGTCCTTTTCGCAATATTTATTTAATGCTCATTCCCAATACTAACTTGACATATATTCCTAATTTTATCTCCCTGAATACTCTCTCTGACACCATTTCATCCATTCCTAATCCCACATCCCTGCTACCCATTCTTATTCCCACACCTCTGATATCTATTCCCAATTCTTTCCCTTTAATGTCTCACTTAGCACCTTCTCTCATCAGGGAATGCCATTTACCACCCTACGAATTAGAAATATTCCACCTGGCAACTCTTCCCATTATATTGAATACCTCACCTAGCCGCTCTTCCTAATCTTAAAATGTTAAACTTGCTTCCCACATCCAATTTATAATACTTCACCAGGAATCTTTTCCCAATATCTGGAATAGCCCAAATTATTCCCACCTGCAATTAGGAATGTTCCACTTGATATCCATTCCTAATCACTGAAATGTTCCAGTTGGAAATTATCCCTCTCTCACCTCATTTCCATTCCCAATTCCTCTCCCATCTGGTACTCATTCCCAATCTGGAATATTCCACCTTGCACCCACTTCTAATTCTGCATCGTTGCAATTGGGGATAATAGTCTGGTGAAACACGGGGAAGAATTATTAGTGAGCATCAGGCACTACACTTCACCACTGATGCTGTTGATTGGTGACTGTCATGGTGATCTTGTGGCTAGTGATCTCTCTCTCTCTCTCTCTCTCTCTCTCTCTCTCTCTCTCTCTCTCTCTCTCTCTCTCTCTCTCTCTCTCTCTCTCTCAACGTCGTGGTGTGGATACAGAGGAAACATTAGAGTCCTTACATGCTTTCTGTGTGTTAGAATCGCTGTTGAAATATATCAGAGTTTTAATAGATCCCAACATATCCTAACCTAACCATTAAGATTGGGGGTTAAGCAATAGTGGAGCCCCTTAGGACCGAGACCCAGTATATAGATAGGTTAGGTTTGGTTAGTTTAGTTTAGGTTAGGTTTAAGTTGCGTTAGATTAGATTAGGTTAGTAGAGAGATAGAGGAGGGAGAGAGGGAAGAATAGTCGGAAATTGAGAGAGAGGGAGACGTAAGTTTGAGAGAGAGAGAGAGAGACGGGGTATGAGGGGGTTAGAGGGGGGTGGGGGGTTAGGGAGATTGCTCCAGCTCGACTCTTAAGAGAAAAGAAGAGAAAAGAAGTTGGAAATTGAATCCTGCCTAATTAGCAAGCCACTAGAGAGAAGTTTCAACTTTTTAATTTACTGATTAATTGAACTTTTCTGCTTCTTCAGATGACAGGAAACTAATGAAGACCCCCAGAGTGAATTAGAGATAAGCCCCACAGGTGATGCTTGCATTTACTGCCTGGGTCTGGGAGTTTACCTGTCTGTGTCTGGGAGTTTACCTGTCTGTCTGAGAGTTTACTTGTCTGTGCCTGGGAGTTTACCTGCCTGTGTCTGAGAGTTTACCTGTCTGAGCCTGGGAGTTTACCTGTCTGTGTCTGAGAGTTTACCTGTCTGTCTGAGAGTTTACTTGTCTGTGTCTGGGAGTTTACCTGTCTGAGCCTGGGAGTTTACCTGCCTGTGTCTGGGAGTTTACCTGTCTGAGTCTGGGAGTTTACCTGTCAGTGTCTAGGAGTTGACCTGTCTTTCGGGGTGTTTACCTGTCTGTATCTAAGCCTTTACCTGTCTATGTTTTGGAGCTTACAATCCTCAAGGTTCATAAACAACAGATCTTTAATCTTAACGTCTACATTAAATCACAGCACCTCTTACAACCAATTACTGTATGTACTTAAAAAAAGAGTGTGTGTGTGTGTGTGTGTGTGTGTGTGTGTCTGTGTGTGTGTGTGTGTGTGTGTGTGTGTGTGTGTGTGTGTGTGTGTGTGTCTCAAACACCGTGACGTCATCCTTGCTCCCATACCCAGGCTGTCTAATTAACGCTGAGAGTGTATATATGACAGATAAAAACAGTTCCGAGTTGTCTAGACCAAAGGAGCATATTACAAAACCTCATTCATTTTGTGGGTAAAAACAGGAACAAACCGCAGATGAGAACGAGCATTTTTGTACCAGAATTCAATGTATATATTAGCAAGTTTGAGTCTGGCAGACATCCCGCCTTTAAAACTTTCCCCAAGACACAGAACTTTTCTCCCTCACAATTATTTTTTACGAATAACAAACAAGACGATGAATACATCTGCTCCTCACAAGTCCTGGGGAGGAAATCCATGGTCGACGTGAGCCTCAAAGGGGATTTTTTTCAATAGATAAATTGGTTTCCGTCAGATCTGGAATCCGGGTCTTATGAAGTAAATCCTGCTGGCTGTAGGGCCGTAATGAGAGACGGCCCGAGGGATCCCCTGAACCACCAAGTTTCTGATCCCTTAAATCCAGCCCACATTAGGGGCATAATGCACTAACGAGGCAGCTTGTTCACCCGCCGGTGTAAACCACGCGAATAACACTATTGTAGAGCTTTTCTTGTTGTTTGTGATCCACCGCTGGTCTTCTCCTCCTGCAGCAGTGGTGGAGGTGGTGCTCCTCCTCCTGCAGGAGTGGTGGAGGTGGTGCTCCTCCTCCTGCAGGAGTGGTGGAGATGGTGCTCCTCCTCCTGCAGGAGTGGTGGAGGTGGTGCTCCTCCTCCTGCAGGAGTGGTGGAGGTGATGCTCCTCCTCCTGCAGCAGTGGTGGAGGTGGTGCTCCTCCTCCTGCAGGAGTGGTGGAGGTGGTGCTCCTCCTCCTGCAGGAGTGGTGGAGGTGGTGCTCCTCCTCCTGCAGCAGTGGTGGAGGTGGTGCTCCTCCTCCTGCAGCAGTGGTGGAGGTGGTGCTCCTCCTCCTGCAGCAGTGGTGGAGGTGGTGCTCCTCCTCCTGCAGTAGTGGTGGAGGTGCTGTTCCTCCTGTAGGAATGGCGGAGGTGGTGTTCCTCCTCCTGCAGGAGTGGTGGGGGTGGTGTTCTTCCTCCTGCAGGAGTGATGGGGGTGGCGTTCCTCCTCCAGGAGTGGTGGAGGTGGTGTTCCTCCTCCTGCAGGAGTGGTGGAGGTGGTGTTCCTCCTGCAGGAGTGGTGGAGGTGGTGTTCCTCCTCCTGCAGGAGTGGTGGAGGTGGTGTTCCTCCTCCTGCAGGAGTGTTGGAGGTTGTGCTCCTCCTCCTGCAGGAGTGGTGGAGGTTGTGCTCCTCCTCCTGCAGGAGTGGTGGAGGTGGTGTTCCTTCTCCTGCGGGAGTGGTGGAGGTGGTGTTCCTCCTGCAGGAGTGGTGGAGGTGGTGTTCCACCTCCTGCAGGAGTGGTGGAGGTTGTGCTCCTCCTCCTGCATGAGTGATGATGTAGTTCTTCCTGCAAGAGTGGTGGAGGTGTTGTTCCTCCTCCTGCAGGAGTGGTGGAGGTGGTGTTCCTCCTCCTGCAGGAGTGGTGGAGGTGGTGCTCCTCCTCCTGCAGGAGTGATAGGCGTGGTGTTCCTCCTCCTGCAGGAGTGGTGGAGGTGTTGTTTCTCCTTCTGCAGGAGTGATGATGTGGCTCTTCCTGCAGGAGTGGTGGAGGTGGTGCTCCTCCTCCTGCAGGAGTGGTGGAGGTTGTGCTCCTCCTCCTGCAGGAGTGGTGGAGGTGGTGTTCCTTCTCCTGCGGGAGTGGTGGAGGTGCTCCTCCTCCTGCAGGAGTGATGATGTGGCTCTTCCTGCAGGAGTGGTGGAGGTGGTGCTCCTCCTCCTGCAGGCGTGATGATGTGGCTCTTCCTGCAGGAGTGGTGGAGGTGGTGCTCCTCCTCCTGCAGAAGTGATGATGTGGCTCTTCCTGCAGGAGTGGTGGAGGTGGTGCTCCTCCTCCTGCAGGAGTGGTGAAAGGTGTGCTCCTCCTCCTGCAGGGTGGTGGAGGTTGTGCTCCTCCTCCTGCAGGAGTGAATGAAGGTGTTCACTCCTCCTGCAGGGGAGTGGTGGAGGTGGTGTTCACTCCTCCTCCTGCAGGAGTGGTGGAGGTGCTCCTCCTCCTGCAGAGTGATGATGTGGCTCTTCCTGCAGGAGTGGTGGAGGTGGTGCTCCTCCTCCTGCAGGCGTGATGATGTGGCTCTTCCTGCAGGAGTGGTGGAGGTGGTGCTCCTCCTCCTGCAGAAGTGATGATGTGGCTCTTCCTGCAGGAGTGGTGGAGGTGGTGCTCCTCCTCCTGCAGGCGTGATGATGTGGCTCTTCCTACAGGGTGTTCACATTAAGGATCCTTCTCGTTCATTATATCAGTCATTCATGTATTCTATTGTCATCATGGCTGTACACCTCACAGTCCAGACCTCCAGCCATCTTTTGATCTTTCTTCGTATTTGTGACATAACTACAGGAGCTGAGGTTATCTTCCCCACGTCCTCGGCTATCACACGTCGTAGGGGGGCTCATGGGTGGGTGGGTGCTCAGCTTGGTAACTTACTACGCAAATAATAACAATGTTAATAATAATGAGTAATACTTAGTCACATTACCTTGCTGCTGTTTACTGAATTAACATATCACAAGATTAATGTCTGCCCACAATCATCTTCCTAAATCTGGGTTATTAATATTTATTTAAACAAGAAACAGACGATAAGAGGTTCTGTTTTACCATCATTTGAGAAACAAAACATCGCTCTCATAAAACTATTTTGTACCGAGGAATGATGCAGGTCTCTGTAATCTCTCCAGCAGGGGGGACGCTCACTCTCTCTCCGTCTCAACACAGAGTCACTGCAGCTGTAACTCAGGATCCTGCATAGAGATGAGGTACTAAAGAAGTTTAATTGTCTCCTTAAATCAGCATTTAGTGTCCGAATCTCACATGTACAGCGTAGGACAGAAAGCACCAGCGACTTGCAGATAAGGCAGCTGGTGGTCCTTCTCAGATTTCCCCGGTGTCGAATGTTCCCTCCGAGTTAATTACACCGTAAAACTAGATCCAAGCCGCTGTTGACCTCTATGTCCGTCCTCCCATTACTATAAACAAAGCCTCTACCGTATGTGAAACTGACTATGACTAAACCGTCCTTGAGTACCCTAAGTAACACAGTGTAATGTTTCTCCTGATGCTTTCGTCTGCTGGTAGGGTCTTGCGTGGTCAATAGCTCGCCGCCTCAGCTCTTATAAGGACAGACTGTGTAGCATCACTCTACCCATTCATTTGTTATTGTGTTTTGGTCGTCTCTCATCCTAAGTATCGCTGGTTCTGTCTCGGGGCATTCCTAGTCCACCCAATTTTACAAGTTGGGGAAATGTAGACGATATAGTGTAGTTCTGGCGGTACACAGAAGCTGGTAGTCATACGTATGCTCGAATCCACACGCACACACACACACACACACACACACACACACACACACACACACACACACACACACACAAAAGACCACTGTACTCTCTCATTCACCCACGTAAACTAGATAATGAAAATCCTGGGGGAGATGAAGGTACAACAGGTGTGTTTGTTCAGATGTACAGACCCTTAAGATCCTTATTTGAGATTTACACCTGAAAAACACACCTGGGAAACTCTAGAGTGAATGAAAATATGAGGAATACTACTTTCAAGAAGTTTACTGCCGTAGAATTTGTTTTAGTGATTTGGGATTATAATAACATTCAGGTGTTTTTATTTTTATTTTAATGGCCAAACATAAAAGAAATCACACTTAAACCCCCACATTATAACACTACAACGAGCATTATAAAATTAATTCAGAATATTATATAATTTAACCTACAAAATCAATCACAAGAATATATCGTAGGTATCCATGGTAATTAATTAGTCATACATCAGGTAGAGTTATATTTCCCAGGTGTTGCAACGATATATCATAATTTTTAATCCGTAGTGAGAATAGTATGATGTTATTTATCATGAGTTTAAGCTACTGTGAAAAAAATGCAAATTCAGGCCCGCTATGAACGGTACAATGAGCCAGAATAGTTGGGATGATTTACGTCAACAAGTTCACTATTATTTTGACATTTTTATCACGATTTTGGATCTAGTGTGAAATATAGTCAGGCTTTTTCACATGAGTTTGATATAGAATGAAAAAAAAACGCCACTATTGCTTAAATACTTCAAGGTCTATTACAGTAAATTATAAATGAAACACGCGATGAGTTTTATACGTGATTGTAAAAGTAGCTTATTGAGATGTTGGTTTGTTGTTTATTATGAAATGTAAACAAACTTAATATCAGTAATAGTTACGCCATCAGTCAACATCACTTCTGGAATCATTGTCAAAGTTTGGATTACTTGGGAGGATCAATATCTAGGAATTTAGTAATATTTAAGAGTGCTGGCATGGAGGGCTTCCTGACATGGAGGGCTTCCTGGCATGGAGGGCTGCCTGACATAGAGGGCTGCCTGACATAGAGGGCTGCCTGACATAGAGGGCTGCCTGACATAGAGGGCTGCCTGACAGGGCTGCCTATGGAGGGCTGCCTGACATTGCCTGGAGGGCTGCCTGACATAGAGAGCTGCCCTGACTGGAGGGCTTCCTGGCATGGAGGGCTGCCTGACATAGAGGGCTGCCTGACATAGAGGGCTGCCTGACATGCCTGACATGACATAGAGGGCTGCCTGACATAGAGAGCTGCCTGACATTGCCTGACATAGAGGCTGCCTGACATAGAGGGCTGCCTGACATGGAGGGCTGCCTGACATAGAGGGCTGCCTGACATAGAGGGCTGCCTGACATAGAGGGCTGCCTGACATAGAGGGCTGCCTGACATAGAGGGCTGCCTGACATAGAGGGCTGCCTGACATAGAGGGCTGCCTGACATAGAGGGCTGCCTGACATAGAGGGCTGCCTGACATAGAGGGCTGCCTGACATAGAGGGCTGCCTGACATAGAGGGCTGCCTGACATAGAGGGCTGCCTGACATAGAGGGCTGCCTGACAGAGGGCTGCCTGACATAGAGGGCTGCCTGACAGAGGGCTGCCTGACATAGAGGCTGCCTGACATAGAGAGGGCTGCCTGACATGGAGGGCTGCCTGACATAGAGGGCTGCCTGACATAGAGGGCTGCCTGACATAGAGGGCTGCCTGACATAGAGGGCTGCCTGACATAGAGGGCTGCCTGACATAGAGGGCTGCCTGACATAGAGGGCTGCCTGACATAGAGGGCTGCCTGACATGGAGGGGTGCCTGACATAGAGGGCTGCCTGACATAGAGGGCTGCCTGACATAGAGGGCTGCCTGACATAGAGGGCTTCCTGACATATTGAAAAAAAGATAAGCTATTTTTGTTATGCATAAAGTCAAGTGGAAAATAAAATGTAAATTAAAACAATCTATTGATGCTATAACGGCATAACTAAATCCAGCATAACAAATATAAATGAAATACGAGTTTCATACGTGATTTCAACAGGTATTTTCCCCGTTGATATTAGGATCGTGTTATTAAACTATAGGATGGGTGTTTTTCGTGGTATTTTGTTTGTTTGTTTGTTTGTTTGTTTGTGTGCCAGGTGGGTTGTGTTAATAGGAGGTAAAGGTGTTGGTTCAGGTGACATGATACAAGATTTTCACTAATACCTGTTGCCTGACTTAAGCTAACCTAACCTAACCTAAACAAAATTAAACGACCTATATAATTTAACCTAATTTAGATATGATATATTCGGTATGCGTAAGAGAGAGAAACACACACACACACACACAAATACACACACACACACAAGCAGACAGACAGACACATATACAGAGAGACAGACAGACAGACAGACAGCACGCACACACACACACACACACACACACTGGAGAAACGACCCATGAATAAGTCGTAATCTGGACGTGCCGCCTCGTTGATGCCTACGACCAGATACTAAAAATCCATAACGACTTCATACATCCTTATAGCCCCATAGGGTTTTATTACTAACAAGCCCTGACGAGTGTGATGATCCCTGGTAACTGCCCGTGTGTAGGGAGGTCGTAACCCACACAACCAGCGACCAGATGTAGCTCTCTAGTAATATTTACGGCCTGTGAGGGTGTTAACTGCTCAACTACGCCACGTCATGGTTGTTACGAGCGGCCATTAACTCCGCTGTTGACGATGATTTGAGAAAACTGTTCCAGTGAGGTGGATAATGTCTGATTTTTGCGACTATGGTGGAATATGTCTTTGGGGATTTGTGTGGTGTCTTGGCAGTGAGACATAAGGTACTGAGACATTGTATTATGGCCCTGGCACTGAGGAATGGCACTCAAACTAGGCACTGAGATAATATATTGAGGAGAGGCACTCATATATAACATTGAAAAGGTTTGGTTATTGGTCAAGATAAATTTGTTTCGGTTTGGTTTGGTTATGGGGTCGACTCTCCCTCTCTTTCCTCATTTGACCTGATATAAAAAAGAGAGTCATTATCCCCGTCCCTTCTCCACCAATCTCTATTTGCTTTAGTCACCCACCCCCTCCTCTGATACATCCCCCAATACTTGACTCCTGCCTTCCCTGATTCCTAACTCTCTCCCATCCCTTCACCTCCCCTTCCCTAACTCCTCCCCCTGATCCCTTCCTTGATCCCTGACCCTCCTCCTCCTCCTGTTTTTTCCTGATCCCTCACTCCTTCCTGTTCCTTCTTCACCTCCCCTCATATCCCCTGATCGCTCCCATGACCCCTCCCTTTACCACTCCTCACCTCCCCATCCCTGCCCTCCCCTCCCTCTTCTCCCTCCCCTCTCCCCCTCCCCAACGCTATAACGACCCTTTGGTATTCAGATTGAAACACAAAAGAAGGTTTCTGTGTGTGGAGTGATGGACGGATTTACGTAAAATAATATATCGAAATTTGCATATTGTATTTTTATTAACAATTAGATTCCGTTGAAATTTCGTGTTTTTATTCTATTTATTTTGGGGAGGGAAATTTATTTAAATTGAATTATTTTTCTGACATGTCATTCAACCATTTGTAGTGACGTAGATATTTCTAAACTTTTGACAGATATAATTACTGATACAAAATTCTCAGAAATCTCCTGTATAATCTATTAAATATTATAGCATTTTTCTACTGCTATAATAAGGTTCCATCACCGTCGTATAATCATAGTTAAAATATACTGTAACTCCAGTTAATAATTACAAGATAAAATAAATTAGGTGTTAAAATATAATACATAAAAATATAGCGAACAGAAGCACTAGATTCCAAAAGGTGTTTATTTACAATACATAATTACTTAAAACAAATGGAAGAAAATAACACAGATTTACAACTTAGATTTACAACTTAGAATGTTATTAGAGGGTTATTAATACAACACACGACAAGGACATTCTTTCAAAGTCTATAATTAGTATCCATAAAAGTGTAATTAGGTCAGTACTGTTGTAGAAGTTATCAGCAGAAAATAATCGTTGCCAACTACGATATATCATACCTACAACCACCCACAGTGTTGCCAGATGACACTAGTCTCTGTTATCGACAAACATGACGCCCTCCCACTGTTGCCAGATGACAGGTAAAGGCCCTGGACTGTTATCGATAAGCACGACCCTAATCCCACTGTTGCCATACCCCTACAGGCAAGACAACCCCGTTAACGGTAAACAGAATCATCTCCCATTATTACCAGACCCCAAGAGACACTACAACCCCGTTAACGGTAAAAAAAAAAAGGACTCTCTTGTGGCCGGTGAAGAGAGCAAACAACAGTTGGACTCGGGTAATTCGTCATACCTCCGCCAGGGTGACACACTAAATTGTTCTTTAATGTAGAGACGGAGAAAAGCTTGCTCTCTAGGGGGTAATGAAAGCGTGGTTAGGGTCTCTCTCTCTCTCTCTCTCTCTCTCTCTCTCTCTCTCTCTCTCTCTCTCTCTCTCTAAATTCAATGTTATTTAAATTTTTTGTTGGTTATAAAATCGTGAGCCATCAGGACTTGACTGAGGTGAGTTTTGCTACACAGTCTCGTGACCTTTACTGTGTGATAATAAAACTGTGGTTAAGTCTTTTTGCTCTCTTTCTCTCCCTCTCTCTCACCATTTATTTGCCTTCTCTTCACATATCTAACATTCCCTTGTGTCTAAAATCATCGGACATTATCCCGTGTACGAATATGGTGACATAAGAGAGACTTAGTGAACGAAAATAATAGAAACTCATAAATCTTCGGACAGTATTTTTTTTATCTTACTATTATTACCTTTGGTCACTACTACTACTACTACTACTACTACTACTTTTTTTTTTTAAATGTGGCCTCCAGCCTCCCCCAATAGCCACACCTTCGCCACCATTTAATTACCTTAATATTAAATATCCTAATACATAAGTAGCTATCCTATCTGTGTTGAATTAGTTGAGCCGCAGATCTATGCGGCATTCAATGACAGTAGCCTCATAGTCAATATCTGCAGCAGTTGTCGGAATTGGGGCAGAAGCTCTCGTTCCCCTGAGGTAGAGCAAAGCCGACCGAAGGAGAGAGAAAGACAGTCGACATCTCATCCAGGCTGTAACGTAACTTCGGAGATCTCCTCCGCGAGTCTGGCGTTGAAACATCTTGCACTTGGTCCCATCCCACCAGAGGTTGTGAACACTAGAGAAGTGAAGCTGCCTTGATCAACATTTTGAATTCTCTCCCCATATGCCCTTCTCTTGTCGTTCTCGTTCCTCCTATGTGCAGCATCGAGCGCTAGGTTACGGTGACATGCGGCCATGGGATCAAAAATCCTGATGTCGAAGGAAGCTCGCTGTCCCCGCGTCCAGAATCCTCGAGCACTGACGTCCACACGGGCTTCGTTAGATGTGTTTGAAGTCCTGTGTTGGAAGATCTCACCATCCAAAGGAAGGAGGGTCGGTTCTACCATGACATCCGGGCAAATTTCCTTCAACATATTTGCGGTGAGGTCCCTTACCTCGTCATGCCACATGCATATGAAGCCCCCTTTCTTGCACACCATGGCGTGATCGCCATCATAGGAAGAGCCACACACTCATTGGGAGGGCAAACCTTCTACTGGTCGACCGTACCATAGAGCAGTGGCATCTGTAAATTCTTGTTTATTAAGACTGAAACCATTTGCCCTTATCGGTAACGTAGTTAACCAGTTCGAGGCGCCCACCTCCTGCGCTAGAGCTACTTTTTTTTTCAAATTTTCTGGTACCTGCATCAACAGTTGCTGCAACTTATCATTTTGGCAGTGCTGTCAACCTGTCGTAATGGACCTACGAATCTTATTTACTTCGCTGGTATCCACTTCCCCTGTTGCATTCTGGGCTATAATGTGGTCCGTGAGGGCTTCCGTGAGCTTAAGTGAATTTTGATGTTCGGTGGCAGCAATCACCTCTGGATTGGTTAGTCCCATCCCTCCCAGTCTTGATGGAAGTGCAAGAAGTGCTCTTTCTGCTGGGGTTAAGTCAGGGTGTTTCACTAATTTAGGAATGAAATTGACACTGATAGCTTCTTCCAGAGGGTGGAGGAGGGGTCCGATATCAGGGATAGTACGCATCAGGTAGTTCCAACGATGCTTGATTCCATGGGTGAATGCAGCAAAGGCCGCATGTGGCTCTGTGTTAGCAATCTCAGACAGACCTTGGATTTCACTAACCCACTCATTCACCTTTCCCGCTACGTACTCGGTCTTGAAGTCCGTAGTGCCAATTACTGCGCCAAGATGTCTTTGGCCGTCCTTAGTTATTTTGACCTCACTTCCGCCAAAAACCTCCATTGCCCATTCATAATGTTCTGGCTTCACGATGAGGAAGGACTTGCTGGCGTTTGGGTGGTACCCTATTTGTGGACCTCGCGATGTTACCAAGTTCCCACCACTTTTTGATGCCCTCCACTTTTCCTGCTCCTGTAAGGTCATCAGCATATGCCACTTGTTTGACCCCAGTTGTTTTAAATTTTATTTCTTGTTGGAGCACTGATAGGCCAATTGCATACATTGCCATTGCAACAGGGTCCCCCTGTGTTGTTCCCTCGGTCGACTGTAAGATGGTATCACCTCTTAGAGCCTTGTTGTTTACTATGTAGAGGTCTGATGGATTCATATACGAATTCTCAACATATCTTGCAAAGCTTGGACACTTGATCTTGATGTTGTCCAGTGCAGCCTTACGGTTAAGTATGTTGAATGCGTTTGAAGTATCCACCAGGAGAACGGCCTCACAATCACGCTGCTCAAATATCAATCTCATGGCGTGAATGGCGGCCTCCCCGCCAGCCTGGTGGCCAGCACACACTTGAAGGTTCCCTGCTGCTGCCCTGACATCATCCTTTACCACCTCCATTATGCATTTTCCGATGATCCGCCTCAGCACTTCCCCAACCCCTATAGGTCTACATCCTGGTTTCTTTTCCAGAGGAATAAGGCGGCAGGCCGTCAGGGCCTGGAGGTGATGGCAGCAAGAGGATGCAAGCTTTCTTGCAAGGGCGGCAATGGCAGTGCAGAGATCACTTGCTACAGGGCCAAACTTGTTTGTGCTGAGGATGACTCTCCAACCGTTTGCATCCAGACCTGAAGGGCCGGCTCCTCCTAGAGTCTTCAGTGCCTTTTGCCACACCATCTCTCCTGTTATTTTCTCGAACAGGACAGCATTTGGTAGGATATAGTCACCCTCGAACCTGATGCCTTCTTCATCGCTTGCAGGGGGATGTTTCTCTTTCAGTAGTTTAATGTCTCTCTGTTTATTGGCATCACCCCAGCGGAGGATTCCTCTGTGAGAGATCTTACCGCAAGAGACACTTTTCCCACACGCATTTTGTTTCCAAATTTTCTTGCCACGTCATCGGTGTTTTGCTTTCCGTCACCCGTAATTTTTAGTCTCTCCTGCAGTGTTCTTGCTTCACATAGGAGATCATCAAGGGCCCCAGTCTGCCACATTGCCAATCTTCTCTTCATTGCTGCCACATTTTCTTTGTGCTTAGTCTTTGTGTGTGTCCTCTGACAGAATAGATGTGGTATTATTGCCAGTATTTGAAGAGCTAAAGGGGCGAGGAAGCGGTCCTGAGTGTAATCAGTCATGAGGCGAGTCATCTCCCGAATCATTTCTTTGGTGGCCGCACACTTGGGTGGTTCAAATAAGTTAGCGGGCGACCACTTGACAATTTCTGAGTAGGTTTCTTTGACCCATATGTCTGCCTTTTCCATCGACCTACCATTCCACTGAGGTGGCTGTCTCTCATTCTCCTCGTGGACACCTGCTACTAAGGGAGCAGCATTTATTAGTACTACATTTTCGGGTTGAGTAGACTCACTGCTATCATTTCGGATACCATCGGGTGGTTGGGTCCCGGCGATATCCACTGTGGCCGCCTGTGTCGGCTCCCTGCGACGTGGGTTCCGACACTGGTCTAGCTTCCTGCAATCCACACATAGTCGGTTGTTTCTCGCACAAACACAATTTGTGCAGTTTTGGTTCGGGCTAGCACAGACGCAGCAAAGAATGTTACCAGGCACAGTGAACAGCACCTTGGGCGACAGTTACGTCCGCCACCGAACATCTGATTTGGTCCCAGGCACAATATTATACTGGTTTTTATGAGGGAAGGGCGGAGAGGTGACAGGCTGGACTGCTGTGTCCAGGTAGTAGGGGCATACGTGCGCGCGTGGGTGTGTAGGCTACACCCCCCCCCCCCTAAGGGCGACCATCCATACGTCAGAATGATACACTATGGACAAGAATTTGTCACACTGAGCACTTGTTTATAAATCCTTGGCACAAATAACCACTATTTATATGGTCTCACTGGTGTAATATCAGTTATATATACTCACTTGGTTCGTCGAGACCCTACATGAAGTGTCCGTTACTATGGTGGGGAGGCGACCGCATGGGAGCGCTCTCGGCCCCATAGGGGCGAGAGTCTCGAGACCACCCCTGTCAAAGTAGGCCTATCGACACTGACCTTGGCTCCGAGCCTTCGCATTATTCCATCACTACTACTACTATCACCACCATCATCACCATCACCACTACTACCTCCACTACCACCACCACCACCACTACCGCCATTGCCATTACCACAACCATCACCCCACCTACCACCACCACCACTACTACCACTTCCACCACCACTACTACTACTACCACTACCACCACTACAAGCTTCATCATCTTAGCCTTTATCTCCGGGTCACACAACTTCTCGGCTCACTGGGTAATCCTTCTTGGGGGAAAATACCAACCAGTTTGTGTGTGTGTGTGTGTGTGTGTTTATATACAGGTTAATGTTTGTGGTGTATGAAGCCTTGATACTGTGGCTCACTGATGATTCTTTCATAACCGTGTTTTACCACACACACACACACACACACACACACACACACACACACACACACACACACACACACACACACACACACACACACACACTACAATCGCAACCAGCCCATATGACCACGAATTGACAAACAGACAAAGAGAAAAAGAGAGAAATAAAAAGACAAAAATCACGAGAGAATGAAAAAAACAAGACGAAAAAAGGTAGAGAGAGAGAGAGAGAGAGAAGGGGGGAAGGTAATCGCTGTTGAGATTAGAGAAGAAGAACAAAGGGGTGAACTGAGGAAGACAGCCCTGAGCCTCTGAGTCTTCATGTAGGGATTAGGCCGAGTGATTAGGGATTAGGCTTGACAGCGCGGCCGACCAGAGGGAGAAGGGAGTCTCAAGGGGAGCAGTAGGGAGTATTAAGGGAGGTGGGGGAGTCTCAAGGGGAGGAGGTAGTCTTAAAGGGAAGGAGGGTGTGTCAAGGTGGAGGAGGGAGGAGAAGGAGTATTAAGGAAGGAGGGGGGAGTCTTAAGGGGGAGAAGGGAGTCTCAAGGAGGGAGTTTCAAGGGAGGACAGAGAGAGATAGGAGATATAGAAGGAGATAAAGAAAGAGATAGAGATAACATGAAAGAGAGAGAGACAAACAGACATGCACAGAGACAAGACTAAAGAACACCCAAGACCCAAGATCACCACATAACTTTCTGAATGACATTGAGAAAAAAAACATGACTCCTAAATATCAAAACTTGTAACAATAAACTATTTTCTATGTCACAAAAAGAAAGGTTATGGACATAGAATAAAAGAGAGGGTGTTGTGTTGGGATGTGTTGTGTTGTGGTTGTGTTGTAAGTTGTGTTTTTCGTGTGTGATTTATTGCACACACACACACACACAGTGATTGATTGAGGTGGAGTGAGTGAAGACATAGGATAAGAATTACAAGAATTTTACCCACGGGAGAAACGGTGTGGGAGGAAGGTGATGAGGTCAGGGGTCAGAGGTCAGGGACTAGGGGTTAGGAATTAGGGGTCACTGGTTAGGAATCAAAGGTTAGGGACTAGGGGTCAAGGGTTCAAGGGTCAGGGGTAAGTGTTCAGGGTTTGGGGTCAAAGGTCAGGAGTTAGGGGATTGGGAGGGTTAGGGATCAGGGCTTAGGATTAGAGGTCAGGGATTAGTTACAAGACTAACGAGGTCATCCTAAAACTATATCTTGCGCTTGTGAGACCACACTTGCATTACGCAGTTCAGTTTTGGTCACTGTATTACAGAATGGATATAGAATCATTGGAAAGAATTCAGAGGAGAATGACAAGACTAATCCCAGGCATTCGGAACCTTGAGCACAGAGACAGGTTAAAGCATCTTAATCTGCACTCCCTCGAGAGAAGTAGAGTGAGGGGCGATATGATCGAGGTGTATAAATGGAAGTCAGGGCTAAACAAAGGTGATATAACAAAGTACTCAAACTATCCAACCAGGAGCGAACTCGTAACAATGGTTTTAAATTAGACAAATTTAGATTTAGGCGCGAAATATTTCAACACTGGCTTGGAAATAGAGTAGCCGATGAGTGGAACAAGTTACCAAACATTATCATTAACTCGAATACGCTGGATGGCTTCAAACATACTGTAGGTTGGATGGATATATGATCAATAGGGGTTGGGTGTAAATGGGACTGCCCAGTATGGGCCAATAGGCCCGCTGCAGTTTCCTCCATTCTTATGTTCTTATGTTAAGAGGTCATGGTGTCAGCGATCAGGGATTAGGGGTCAAAGGTCAGGAGTCAAGAGTGTTCAGGGATCAGGTGTTACTAGGGGTGTTGAAGGGATTAATTTCCTCTGTTGATAAACTAGATACAAGAGAGAAACACTTAACCAAACAGAAGGTAAATATTGTACTTGGTTAAAAAGATCCACTAAAATTTCAGGTCTCCGCCGAAGGAAACTTGATCCTCACAAGGGAAACAAAAATGGTCTTAACAACACAACAGTAAGAGGGAAACATGGTGATTTTTCCGTGTCTGAGATCTTGTTGTGTTTGCTCCATGTACCAGTTTACTTCGATTCCATTGTGGGTTTATGTCATTCACAGTGTTACCAACACGGTGAAACAACACAGGTATGAGTCCACTGTTTATCACTGGTAAATATTGTTTAGTGAATTCGACCTCCAGAGCCATATACGGTAGTGGCGTGATACAGATCAACACTGAGGTTTAAATTGATCTCTATATACCACTCTGATGTGTAGGAGTAAAGACGCACTCATGGACGACAAGTATCTTCTGGCCTCCCTCCCCTCCCATCCCCTACGACCCTCTCGCTCTGCTACGAAAGGGAAATAAAAACGAATCAGACAGACTAAACATTAATTTAATTCTCTGAACGATGAGGGTATTAAATTACATACTCCCTCTAACTATGACGGAATCACAAACGAAATAGTGGAGTCAACACACACACACACACACACACACACACACACACACACACACATATATATATATATATATATATATATATATATATATATATATATATATATATATATATATATATATATATATATATATATATATATATATATATATATATATATATATATATATATATATATATATATATATATATATATATATATATTACTCACATTCCGTGTACATTCCAGCTTCAATAACATCAACAAAAAAGAAGGGAAAGTATTTTGTAATAAGAGGAGAATTATGACAAGACGCCGCCGTTGCTGCAGGGAATGTACAGATGGAAATCTTACTAATGAAATTCCTTTCCCAGACTCGGTATCGTGTAGCGAAGAGGGAACCTCGGGGTCGAGCTTGGCTGATCTAAATATTACATTTTACCTGCGAGCGACGTGAGCCAATTACAGCAGAACCATCCCACTTTTTACCCGGGATATTTTGTACCCAAGTTTGCATAAATTCCTCATGCTCCTTGGCTTGAAAACATCGTAGGATTTCAATCGAGAGGGAAAACGTGTTTGACAAAGCCGACAAGAAAAGAAGTAGGGATTATTCCAGCAAATTTGAGGTTTTTTTTGTTATAATTCTCGAGACTGGAGGCGTTGTATTAAAGTGGAGGCATCATGTTGTGTTCCCTCCAGTGGGTAAAATAACAAGGAGGGTTATTTAATAATGTGTGCATGTATTATGTGGCTGTGTGCCTGCCAGTGAGACGCTTTCACCTGTGGCTGACAAGGGTTCGAAGCTCTCTCTCGTGGTTCCTCTTCTACAAGTTTCCCTTTCTCACTTCCCCCCCCCCTTCACCTCCCCTCTCGTGTACGTCCCCCTTCAACACCTCTCCCTCCGACATGATCCCCTCCTATATCCCCTCCCCCCCAAATCACCCCAACTATACCTACCCATCAGACCTGTTCTTACTCCCTCTTTCCCACATAGGTTCAGTAATTCCCATGGGTTGTCAGTGCCATCAAGAGAAGGTGTTACATTTGTTTATTGTCCAATGAACTTGGATTTGTGTGTTTATTTAATGATGTTGTTCCTTTGTCTGTTGTGGATGTCTGAATGACCTGTTGTTTACTCCTTGTGTTTACCGGTTTACCTGTGTCTCATATACCTGTGTGTTAATTCCCGCGATATTAATGTTGTTGTGTATTTGAACTTTAGGACCAGCAAATATGTTAAATTGTATATATTAACCTTCGTAATTTTGTTAATTGTGTTGTATATGTTATTTTATCTGTAGAAGCTAATGCACTTTGTGAAGGTTTAAGTATTGTCTGGTCAACTCCACGCGAGGGTGACCTTTTTACCTGCCTGGTTGGACGAGGTCAGTTGCCGGTGACCTGCTTATGAGTCCCTCCCTCTGGCTCTAACGGATCGTCGTGTTTCAACCCGAGTTTAAAAAAATGAGACCTGAGGGACACCGCAGTACAGTACTTATCAGGGTGGTGTGGCGGTAAAATTAACTAATTCCAATAAAATTTAATTTTATTGGAATTAGTTAATTTTACCGCTACGTCATCCGTCAAGTACTGGGCTCGGGTTGAAACACGACGACCCTCTTCAACGGAAGAGGGTGTTTAAAACACGTCTTCTGACGGCTCTTAATTGAATTGTTGCCAAAACAGTATTAAATTTTATTTATCTATGTAACCTTGTATATCATATGATACAGAATTCATATTACAGTGAAACTTCCATATAACAGACTCGTCTCTCCATGTAATCCGTTAGATGGGGTTTTCACATCTAACAGACCCTCGATACTACGGAATTCCATCTCTGTATAGTTCGTTAAATGGAGGCCTTACATCTAACTGACGCTTAATATAACGGACTTTTATCTCTATATAGCTCCTTAGACGGATCTTCTATATAACGGACTTCCCTCTCCATATAGTCCGTAAAATAAAAGGTTACCTAACACGTGTATGAGAAGGTGTTGTGTTAGATGTGTGCGTCAAGTGGCGGCTGAAGAGTAAGGCAGAGGTTGGGACAGTAGTGAGGTTCTGTCTTTCTTCTGGTTGGTGTGGCTCATAGAAGGTTAAGACACCTGGTGATGATAGACACACCTGGTGATAATAGACACACCTGGTGATAATAGACACACCTGGTGATAATAGACACACCTGGTGATAATAGACACACCTGGTGATAATAGACACACCTGGTGATAATAGACACACCTGGTGATAATAGACACACCTGGTGATAATAGACACACCTGGTGATAATAGACACACCTGGGAAGAAGGAAAGGTAATAGATGACCTTACTTGACCTGCCATTGATGTAGATAATTTTACACTCATTGAAATATTTTTCCTAACATCACACAGTCATCTTGTTCAAGGTAATAGTTCATGTAAGGTCATTAAGGGTGATAATGATGTGAAACAGAGACCAATAACTAACGGCGTCCCACATTAGTAAACAAAGTAATGAAGATGTGAATAATTGTAAGGGTTTTAAATTTTATAAAGACAGGATCAAATTGTATTAATGTATTGACATGTTCATACTGTCATGAAAAGAATTATCTGACGTCTGTGTGTCTGTCTGTCGTTTCCCCAAATGAGTTAATTAATACGATGTCGGATCCATAACGTGCTGGTAATATTAACCCCTTTTATGTTGCTATAAGTCAGTCTAGCGTCTAATTAACTGGGTAATTTATTCTGTTTGTGCTTAATGGTTGTGTGTCACTCACTATCCTGTTACTATTGTACGTGATGTTGGGGCAGTCCAGTCACCTCTGTGGAAAGGTTTAGTTCTGCTAATGGAGGAATATTCTACAGGTAATGCGGTCTTGATAGAAAGGTTAGGTCGAGTAGTTAGTGTTCCTTATACCGTCACTTGAACACAACGACAAGACCAAACTCGTTCTCATCTCTCAGAACAGATGACGTTATTGATAGCATTATGAAATACCTTTAACAGAGTGAGTTAAGCAAATGTCGACCTTTTGGATGACTGACTGACTGACTGACTGACTGACTGTATCAACTTCCCAGTGACTTATGAAGAAAGTGATATCGAAGCTGGAAGGAGTGTAGGACTGTGTCGACGTCTTAGTGTTTTACAGCGCCAATTGTCAACATCAAACGTTCCTTCTGCAAGTCCCTGTTTACGAGGCTGGCTGCCGAAAGTTTAGCAGTAAAGCGAGAATTTGGAAACACTCGAGGTCATGTTCTAGAGACAAGAGGTCACAAGAGGTCAATTTCCACCAATCGAGGATGAGGTTAACTTCAAGTGGTAAAATTCTGAACGAGAGAACAAGAAGGCAGTCATAACGATCCTCACCTGACGGGACACGATAAGAACCTGTCGTCATTTACCTGGACGATACTGTTCTACTAAAATCCACCCTTTAAGAGGAACTCAGTCCGCTATTCCTGGGACAACACATTTTTCAGAGTATAAACATTACATCTATATAAATTATGGTATATATAATATTTAATCATAAGGCTAAAAGCTAATGTACCTTGTATTAGTTTATGTGTTGCGGTGTAATGAATGTCTTGGGACCTGTTGGCGAGGGAAACGTTTTTATATGCTTGGTGGTGATGATGTCAGGTGGTGGTGATGATGTCAGGTGGTGGTGATGATGTCAGGTGGTGGTGGTGATGTCAGGTGGTGGTGGTGATGTCAGGTGGTGGTGGTGATGTCATGATGTCAGGTGGTGGTGATGGTGCCAGGTGGTGGTGATGATGTCAGGTAGTGGTGATGTCAGGTGTGGTGATGATGTCAGGTGGTGGTGATGATGTCAGGTGGTGGTGGTGATGTCAGGTGGTGGTGATGATGAGGTGGTGGTGGTGATGATCAGGTGGTGGTGGATATGTCAGTGGTGGTGGTGATGTCAGGTGGTGGTGGTGATGATGTCAGGTGGTGGTGATGATGTCAGGTGGTGGTGATGATGTCAGGTGGTGGTGGTGATGTCAGGTGGTGGTGATGATGTCAGGTGGTGGTGATGATGTCAGGTGCTGGTGATGATGTCAGGTGCTGGTGATGATGTCAGGTAGTGGTGATGTCAGGTGGTGGTGATGATGTCAGGTAGTGGTGGTGGCTGTGTGCTGGGCTGCTGCCTCACTCCCCACTGCCCCAGGACTTCTGATAATGGCAAACATATTACCCCGCTGGACAAAGTTTGTTTACATTCATCAGTACAAATACAGTTTCGAGCATAAATTACAGGTATTGAAAATATAATTAATCACATACCTTAAGTTAGATGTAGGTAGAAATTTACTTAAAAAACTAAATTCAGACACAAGTAGGAGCAGATTTCAGTCTTTGTAATCATTTCGAATACAAAATACAAATGAAAGTGAGACCAGTTAGAGAAAATCCGATACTGTACTCAACCACCTTCACTTCCTCAACTGCAACTGAAGAATCAACTGACGGAGACGTAAGCTCGAACCAGAAACCCTTGGGACAGGAAACGATCGCTGTATCCACTCTACCACCTCATTACAGAGTACATGTAAAACTAGACTAACCTCACCATAATTAGTAGCAGGTCAACTCACTGTCAGGTTAACTAATTGAACAGTCAGACACACTAACTGTCTACCATACTAACGACCAATTACTTAACAATCCCAGAACTACTAATTGATACTGTTTGCCTCACTAACGATGTGCTCATGTAACAAGGCATTGAGTTGTACTAATATTTCAATATCTAATTGGATAGTTAACCTGAGGACATAATTTCATCGTAACTACCTAATTAATTATCCAGTTGATGAATGAGACAAACTACCTAACTACTTTATGAATCTTAACTAATTAACTAATCAGCCAATTATCTAAAGAGACAAATAATTAATTATCAAAGTAACAAACGAGTGAATTAATATAGCAAAAATAATTAATTAGCCTGGTCAATACCTAACTACCTAATAATTTAAACGATGAGATAATTAACTAACACATTAATGAAGAAACAACTAATTACTCAGTCAAATTAGTAATAAAATACACAAGTAACTTCTTATATACATAATTAGCTAAGTCATTAAGTAACTAATTAACTCTCCAAACAATTAACCAACAAGAAATTACATCTTCAACTAATTAACTAGATTATTATGTTACTTACCAACTAATTAACTAATTCATTAACCAAATAACTGACTTCGACTTACAATTAAATCAATTAATGGCATCGGAATTATGATGGTTGGTGGTGGTGGTGGTGGTGGCAGTGTTGGTGGTGGTTGTGGTGGAGATGGTGATGGTGGTGGTGATGGTAGTAAAGGTGATGATGATGATGATGATGAAGATAGTGGTGGCAGCGAAGGAAGGAAGGAAAGAAGGAAGGAAAGAAAGAAGATCAGAGTTCACGTCATAAATCAGAGTAGATCAGCTTGGTCTGTTGGGACGACCCCGAGATCCTGGTGGGAAATTGAATTTGGGAAGGGATGATCTCAAACTGAGGCGGGACTAGTGGGGAGATTACCCTGAAAGATTGGGGAGCTAGGGGAGGAAAGGGGGAGGGGGAGGATGGATGAGTGAGGATATGGAGGGGAAGGTGAGAGGAGGGATAGGTAGGGATGGGAGGTGGGAGTAACAAACAAGAGAGGCAGAGAGTGGGATTAGTGGGAGATTACGTGAAAGATTAAGCCTGGGAGATATAGGATGGGGAGAGGATGGGGAGGGAGAAGTGGATAGGGGGGCTGGAGATAGAGGGGATGCTGAGGGGGGGGGAAGATAAGGGGAAAAATGTGAGAGAAGGTGTACGGGAAAAGGGAGGAGTAGGGAAAGATGGGTAGGATTTGTGGGGAGATTACAGTGAAAGATTGGAAGCTGAATGGAAGAGAGAGAGAGAGAGAGAGAGAGAGAGAGAGAGAGAGAGAGAGAGAGAGAGAGAGAGAGAGAGAGAGAGAGAGTTCGAAACAGACTACAGAATACCTGATTGATTAACAGTGAAACAGTGATATTTACCTTATATAATCACCTGGTTTTGTGGTCCCGTGAATTATAAGAAACATATTAGTGAAAATGTCTTCGAAAACAAACCATTATCAACCGTACGAATCTAATAAAATAAAATAAAAATATCCAAATTTGGGTATATTTTTTTAAGATTAGTTTAGGTGAAATCTCATCGTAGGAAACTTTGAAAATCAGAAATCTAGTTTAATCAGACACATCAGAACACAGACTTTACCACTGCATGAATCTAAAAATTGCATGACTCTTAGATTAGCATTAGCCCCCTCTCTTCCCTCCTCCCCTTCTCTCCTACACCGACTCCTTCACCCCACTCCCTCCCCCCACCCCCTCACCACCCACAACAGTCATGCAAGCCTTCCCTGGGTAATACATAACACCACACTACAGAGCTCATTGATCAGGGTTTAGTCTAGCTCAAATGACCCCTCTGGCGAAATTTACACGGATCAGGGACAACGCGAAAAAAAATACGTATAAAGCAAACTTACACGCGATAAAGTATTCAGTGAGAAAAGAGTGAAGGTGACAAACGAGGCGAGAATGTAAAAATACGTATGAAAGTCAAATCAGGGTGTGGAGAGACTGGCTATCAGGGTGTGGAGAGGCTGGCGATCAGGGTGTGGAGAGGCTGGCTATCAGGGTGTGGACATTTCAACTTTTCATCTGGTTCAGAAACAACAATACTTGTATTTCGTAAATTTAAGAACGTTAAGTATGAATCTAACCTTAGTTTTGCTCCATCCCGTCTTTTTTTTAATAGAACATTTGAAAACTTTGACTTGCATAATAAGTATTGTATATGTGTAAGTTACATAAGTAGAGCCTGAGTAGTTTTACACGAGTACTACCAATTCTAACTTAACTGACTTAACTAAAAGAAAAACTCTTCTTGGATTTCCGTTTATATTCGATAGCTGCATGGCGGTGCAGAAGAACTTTGCCAATCTCAACTCCCACGAAAATCTCTTACTTCAGATGAGCGTTGCTGATGTTTGGGAATCTCTGACGGATGTAACACCATCTTAATGTACAATGGTGTTAAGTACCCAAACTGAGACATCAAAAATGATTCTTCCTGCACCATTTTCTTACCAGTAGTACGTGGAGGCCGGTCATTTATCTGGTAATACTTTCCCCCAGCATTTCTGTCCTACTCAAAAAAAAAAAAGTCGTAACAATGAGTAGTTCAACGATTCCGCAAACTCGTATATGCCAATAAAATTCAGTATATTTGATAAATTTAGGTACCCAAACCATATTCTCATAGGCCTTATTTTAGATAAACAGAGTGACTGATTTCCATTTTCAAGAAGGACAACTTTCAAACTGGTTTTGGAGCTGTCCTTAGATGGACCAGTCTTATGACCTGGTGCATCTAACAGACTATCAAATTGCAGCAGTAAAACACTGAACTACTCCACGCTGACGAACTTAATTGGACTATTTTACTGAAAAAAAGAAACATGAATAGCCTTGTGATGTAGATTCCACTTCTATAATCTGAAACTTGACATTTTGTTTTTCGCTACGAGCTCAAGATTTCAGACTGTCACTGTCAGTCAGCTTGATATATATATATATATATATATATATATATATATATATATATATATATATATATATATATATATATATATATATATATATATATATGTGTGTGTGTGTGTGTCTATATATAAACAAAAGTATATATACATTTTGTGCAGGTGTGTGTGTCAGCACGAGAATCTCGAAACTACTTTACCGATCTGTAGTGATGATGGATGGTGTTATATGTAGTAATGATGGATGGTGTATATGTAGTGATGATGGATTCGTGTTACATGTAGTAATGATGGATGGTGTTATATGTAGTGATGATGGATGATGTTATATGTAGGATGATGGATGTTGTTATATGTAGTGATGATGGGTGGTGTTATATGGTGATGATGGATGGTGTTATATGTAGTGATGATGACGGTGTTATATGTAGTGATGATGGATGGTTATATGTAGTGATGATGGATGGTGTGAGTATGTAGTGATGATGGATGGTGTTATATGTAGTGATGATGGCTGTTGTTATATGTAGTGATGATGGGTGGTGTTATATGTGGTGATGATGGATGATGTTATATGTAGTGATGATGGGTATTGTTATATGTAGTGATGATTAGACAATAAAATAATAACAGTTTAATGCTAAAAATATACTTTGCTGTACCGTTGTAGTGAAAAACATGGTGGAACTTACATACACCGTTAATGAACTATTGATGGAAGAAGTTTTGGGGACCGAACAGTGAGACAATGTGGAGCCTCCTGGAGGGTGGAGTCCTGAAGGAATGAGCCGCCTGAAGGCGGCGTTTCTAGCATATATATATATATATATATATATATATATATATATATATATATATATATATATATATATATATATATATATATATATTGATAAATACGGAAAAGGGAAACAATGGAGCTCTTAGCTTCAGTCTTTGTTCAAGACAATTCAGAGAGAACTACATGATATATATATATATGTATATATATATATATATATATATATATAATATATATATATATATTATATATATATATATATATATATATATATATATTTTTTTATATATATATATATATATATATATATATATATATATATATATATATATATATGTGTGTGTGTGTGTGTGTGTGTGTGTGATATGTGTGATAAAGCCAAACTAAGGACAGATGGGTAATCAGCATGCTTCAGTTGGTAAGAAAAAGCCAATAACATTCATGAATCAAAAGCCTTGTTGACCAATGTTATTTTTACATAGATAAACATTTTCTATAACTCATAAATCAGTCGGCCTGTATTAAATGTATTTATGGCTGTTGTGTTCATGGTTAGTGGACATGACGAACTTCAATCTTGTGGCCCACTGAGATGATGAAGGACTCTCTTGCGGCCCACTGAGATGATGAAGGGCCAATCATGCGGCCCACTGAGGTGATGGAGGGCCATTCATACGGCCCACTGAGATGATAGGGGTGAGGCACTCATGCGGCCCACTGAGATAATGAAGGCCATTCTTGGCCCTGAGAAGATGAAGGGCCGCCATGCGGCCCACTGAGATGATGGAAGGCCATTCATACGACCCACTGAGATGAAAGGGGTGAGGGCAATCATGCGGCCCACTGAGATGATGAAAAGCCAATCATGCTGCCCACTGAGATGATGAAGGGCCAATCATGCGGCCCACTGAGATGAAGTTGGGTCACTTAGGTGGGCCACTGAGATTAAGTAATGATAATAATCATAAAAAAGTGGGAGTTATAATGGTCGGGGTTGGATTCGTTTGTTAGGTTCCTAGTCTTCAATCTTCTGAAAAATCGCGGAAATTTTGAATTCTGTTTGTTTCACTAATTAGGATATTTTGTCCGCACGTTGACTCGGTGGTGTACTGCTACTTTTTCTGGCACTTGATTACCTTGTGCGTGGGAGTGGTTTCGTTACTCCAGGGGAGTTTCTCCTTTACGTTAATTTTTTTGACTTTTGTCGATAATATTTCACTTTTGCTGAGCTTTTTTGATTCTGTAAAGACGCTTAACTCACGCCTGCGTTTTTGACCAACTTTTATTGTTGGACGCCAAATCCCTTTTGTTTTGTCTGGGCAAACTAAAGTCTACAAAATCTCCTCAGCCTCTTCAAGGGAGGGGCGGTTATCAGGAGGGGGCGTTGATGGCGATTTAGGACCAGTTCATAAGATTTTTCCTAAAAACACCCGTGTACAGCAAAATCTTGCTGACCACCCTTCCAAGTTGGTACACCTAGGTCGATTCACCCACGGGCTGTCCTTGATACAGTTCAGGCGCATAAATTTTCTTGTATTTCCTGCCTTCCCATGAAAAAGCGTTTCCGTATTTTGAGATTGATCCCAAATCAATAAGTGTTACTTTTGGTCCATCGGGTGTCCGCTCTACCACAATGTTATCACATTTTATGTCGTAGTGAGCGACTTTCTTCTTGGAAAGACATTGAATGGTTTTGATAAGCTACGTAATTATTTCCAACTCGTCCAGTTGAGATAACTTGCCCTACTCCAACAGATTACCTCGAGGTTCGCCGGAGTAGACCTGAACTATAGTTGGCTGGGGCAAAAACACACGCCCACTAATGTTGCAAAACCTATAGAGTTTAACTTAGTATTTACTACGTGTATCACTTGGGCCTCAGTAATCATATCCTTCCATAACTTTCGCCAGGAGTAATTATTTCAGAAACTTAACCCATAGTAGTTCCCCGGTGGGTCCTAGACAAAGGTAACATTCTGCAAAGGTTCCCTCTCCCAAGAACTCTCCATGTGCAAGGGCCTCTATCGCTCAGCTCTTTGATACCATATTCAGTCAATAATCCCCGGTATTGTTTATATCTGTTTTTTACCTCGGTGCTCACGCTTGGGACTTGGGCCATATTTCCTTAATGATATAGTACAGTATTGGACACATGGATGAATTCTTTAAAACACGAGTGAAATACTTGCCGTAAGAGGCGACAAGGTATGGTAGGGGTAGGGAGTGGTGGGTGGGGTAGGGGTGGGGTAGGGGTAGGGGTAGTGGAGTGTAGGGGTAGGGGTAGGGGTAGGGGTAGGGGTAGGGGGCATGGGTAGGGTGGGGTAGGGTGGGCATGTGGGGGTAGGGTAGGGTGGGTAGGTAGGGTGGGTGTAGGGGAGTGTAGGGTAGGGTGGGGTGTAGGGTAGGGTAGGGTGGGTAGGGTAGGGGGGAGGGGTAGGTAGGAGGATAGTGAAGGGTAATGTAGGATAGTGAAGGGTAATGGTGATAGTGAGGACAATGAGGATAGTGTATGATAGTGAAGGATAGTGTAGCGTAGTGGATTATATTTTTGAATAGAGTAAGATAGTGAGGACAATGAGGGAGGGTAGAGAATAGTGAGGATAGTGGAGGATAGTGAGGATAGTGGAGGGTAGTGGGGATAGTGGAGTATAGTGAGGATAGTGGGAGGGTAGTGAGGATAGTGGAGTATAGAGGATAGTGGAGGATAGTGAGGATAGTGGAGGTAGTGAGGGATAGTGGAGGGTAGTGAGGATAGTGGAGGGTAGTGAGGATAGTGGAGTATAGTGAGGATAGTGGAGGTTGGTGGGGATAGTGGAGGTAGTGAGATAGTGGAGTGTAGTGAGGATAGTGGAGGATAGTGAGGATAGTGGAGGGGAGTGAGGATAGTAGAGGGTAGTGAGGATAGTGGGAGGGTAGTGAGGATAGTGGAGGGTAGTGAGGATAGTGGAGGTAATGAGGATAGTGGAGGGGAGTGAGGATAGTAGAGGGTAGTGAGGTAGTGAGGATAGTGAGGATAGTGGAGGGTAGTGTGGAGAGTGTACACAGTGGAGGGTAGTGGGTGATAGTAAGGATATAGGCTGGTTGCCAGTATGTGGTAGGACACTACAACTCACCATCACCACTACAACAACTCACCATCACCACCACACACCATCTCCACCAAAACAACTCACCATCACTACCACTACAACTCACCATCACCACCACTACAACCCACCACCACCACCACCCACCACCATCACCACCACTCACCATCACCAATACCACAAACTGCCAACCACCACCACCACCACTCACCATCACCACCACTCACCATCACCAACACTACAACCAACCACCACCACCACCACCACTCTCCATCACCACTACAACAACTCACCATCACCACCACACACCATCGCCACCAAAACAACTCACCATAACCACAACTCACCATCACCACAACATGTCACCATCCTGTACTTGTGGTGTCACGATAATAACTCCCTTTTGTTGTTACCTTTACCCAGTACATGTTAGTTCTACAAGCAATTAATACCAGGTGAGATACTGAGAGATACCCAGGTGAGAGACGTAGAGATAAAGCCCAGATGAGAAACTGAGAGAAGAGAGACACACACACACACACACACTCTCTCTCTCTCTCTCTCTCTCTCTCTCTCTCTCTCTCTCTCTCTCTGACATAAAGATTTCAAACCACAAAAATATTACACCTGCCTGTGCATAAATTTTCTCAACTCCATTCCAATTCAATTTCAATTTGACATTACTTGGAATAACATCAAATATATATGTAGCGAATACATAATGTTCTGTGCTATCAGTGGGGAATATATTGAGAAATGTGACGACAGTGTAATTCAGGTTTGTAATGTAGTACAGGTTTGCAGGATGATATTTCAGGTTTGTGTTATGATATAATCCTGAGGGAATATAACCTCAAGAGTGAGAGAGAGAGAGAGAGAGAGAGAGAGAGAGAGATTGGGAGCTATGACGTCACAAGCTAGTTCGTTAATAATATGTTATTTATTGTATTGAGCCTGTGGCGTCACACCTGCCAGCCTCCTTCATCACCAGCAGACCTCGAGGTTATGTCGGTACTAGTGAGTAGCCCCACGGAGATGCTCACCTCACTGGACAATCCAGCAGACCGCAAAGGTGAATCCATTCGCACCGTGAGGCTATGGGCTAAAGGCAATCGGTATTCGCTTTGATCAGATCTGGCTAACACGAACTGGAGGCTATGTTGTTGGTGACCTCAATATTCAGAGTTTGGCTGCCGCTGCTGGGCACAAAGTATAGGGTCTGGTCACGGTAAAGAAGGAACATCGCCTGTAATAACAAAAAACTCATTAACAAGTTTGCGAGCGAATGGAAGAAACCAGCACTAGGGAAAAGTTAAGCTCTGGTAATGTTTGGCAAGACGTTGGTGGTCCCTCGTCAAAGAGCATCAGGAATAATCACCAGATGATGCTGTTGCTCCTTTATTTCAACATGATGCCACAACTGCTGCTTCTAATCAAGAAAAGCAGAGCTTCTTGCATTATACTTTGCGGGGAAAAAACAACTTCCTGGCCCCCACTGACTTTCACCAACACTTCTTGTACAAACTGTGTCTAAGTTTAAAAATATCACCGTGAGAGAAGGAGGAGTGTTATAAGTCCTCAAGTTACCGGGTACTGAGAAAGCTGTTAGACCAGACAAGGTCACCCCCAGATAAGGTCACCTCCAGACAAGATCATCCCCAGACAAGGTCACCTCCAGACAAGGTCACCTCCAGACAAGGTCACCCCCAGAAAAGGTCAACCTCCAGACAAGGTCACCCCCAGAAAAGGTCAACCTCCAGACAAGGTCACCTCCAGACAAGGTCACCTCCAGCCAAGGTCATTCCCAGACTCCTGCTAGGAGGTGCAGTACTGCTTGCTTCTTACCACCTTTTTTCACGTCTGCATCTCCCAGCACAGGTGGACTGCCATATGGAAAGAGCCACATGTGGTCTTTTTGCATAAGAGAGAAAACAAGTGTGAGATGCTCAGCTACCGACCCATTTCATTACCATCAGTCAGTGCCAAGGAGCTGGAAGCCATAATCTCCAGGCAGGTGTCCGGGTTCTTGGGTGAACACAAACTGCCAGACGTCAGATAGTCTTGGCCCAAAAAGACTTGATAGACCATTACTGTGCTGTACGAGGCTAACGTGGGTAAGCCTGCCACACCTGTCTCCACTCAGAGGACAGCTGGAACTAAGAGATCACCACAAGAAGCTCAGACTCCAACAGCTGGATCCTCATAATTCCGTTTACCAGAATATTCCCTCACCAGAGCTCCTTCCTCTCGAGGATAACCAGAATTTGCGACAGATTTTCCCAGGAACAAAAATAAATTTAACACCATTGAGCAAGTGTGGTAACTAGCCAGCTGTTGATTTAAGATGACCCATGATGTCATTTTGTAAAATAATGAAAATAACAGACTTATCCTCACAATGTAGTAAGTAAATATCAATTGGTTAAGTGTTGAAATGATTTAGGGGTTAAGTCAAGCACTTAACTCGTAAAGGTTGGGAGTAAAAACTAATTTAAGAGAGAGATAGAGTGTGAGTTAGAGAGAGAGAAAGAAAGAGAGGTAGAGGGAGAGAGAGAGAGAGTTATGGCACAATAGTAAGTTCCGGCCCAGAAGCTGTGGTATCAAAAACACATTTAAAGCGATGTCAACTTGTTTGTGTCGTGTTACTGCTCCTATACTTCTTATCGTATCTTAAAAGGCAAGTTCAGTAGGACTCATTAATTTCACGATCCTAAACTAGAGTAATACCTCTATCTAACGGACTAGAGAGAGGAAATTCCGTTATATCGGGGGTTCATTGATGTGAAACTTCCATCTGACGAACTGCATTGAGATGAAAGTCCGTTATATCGAGGGTCCATTAGAAAAATAGCGGTATAGAAAAAAAAAATTTAACTAAATTATAAAATTTATTTCATGTGGATTCAGAGGCTCACCTCATCAGCTGGCAACCACAACAACTATGGTGTTGCTCAGTTTGAATTATTTCCCCATTTTGTGGTTAGTTATGCGTCTATATTTCTGTGTAACCTTATTCAAGTTGAGTGGAAGAAGACGATCACGTTCAAGTGAAAGCAGTGGCGATAAAAGATTCCATAAAGGAATTGCATTGGACATTAAACTTGATGTTTTAAGGAGGTAACTCCCAGTAACTCTGATCCTACCTCACCTCACCTCACCACCTCCTGCAGCACTCAACATCATTTTTGGTAAGTAAAATTCGAGTGTTTTGTTCATTTATTATCATATTACATCATGAATGACTCATTGTATGTGGTTAAGACCGTCTCGTATGTGCTTGTGTCACGCTTTTGAGCCTCAAAACAAATCTTTAGAAACGCATCTTAACTTTTATAATGGAAATATATGGGAAAAATGGATTCGCGTTACAGAATTCCGCGTTACAGAAAGCTTTTCAGGAACAAAACCCTTCCATAACTCGGGGGAAGCCTGCCAATGTATGTAGGGGTGAGTGTGTGTGTCTGTCTGACCGATGGAAACCCCTAGACAACACCCCAGAACGAGAGAATATAGCATCATCATCAACTCAAAATATGGAGAGAAAAAATTCCTCGTCCACAAATCATCCCACTTGATACTGAACTCCGCGAGGTCGTTAATAATAAGAGTATTAGCATTACCTTCATCAAGTCTTCATTGATTTATTAACCTCAGGTATTTTCTTTGGGATAGGTAAACAAGATACCATAATGTCTCATCTTAATTTACCTCTAACCTTAAACTCCCAAAACTACTGAGGCTACAATGACTCCAGATGTTTTTAAGACTCTGTTGGAACCTAAGACTCACAGGGTTTCTAAGATTCCCGAAGTTCTTAGGACTTATGAGGCTATTAAGACTTCGTAAGACTCTCGATGCTCTAAGACTCCTAAGACTCTAGAGGCCCCTCAGATTCCTAAGGCCCATCAAGATCCCAAAGACTCTGGAGGCCACTAAGACTCGTAAGACTCCCAAAAATCCCCCAAAGACTTCTTAAGACACCCGAGGATCCTCCAAAGACTCCTTAAGACCCCCTGAGGCTCCCCCAAAGACTCCCTAAGACTCCCAAGGCTCCTAAGTATTCCAGCAGCAGGCGACTAATGTTTACAAACACTGCCATTACTCTCATAAATCCGCTAATGTTTTGTTTTTCGCTGTGTGGGTGTCTCGTATGTCTTGTGGGGGAGGCGACACCTGGTATAAGGGGAGGAGGGAGGGCAAGGAGAAGGAGGGTGGGGAGGGGAGAAAGAGGGAGGGGAAGGGGGTTAGGTAGAAAGAGGGACGACAAAGAGAAGTGGGGAGGGAAAGGGAGGTAAGGCGAAGGAAGGGGGGAGGGAATGTGTTGGAGAGAAGAGAGGGAGAAGTAAAGAGGAGGTAGGGGAAAGGAGGGAAGGAGAAGTAGGAAGGAGGGACGGAAAGAGAAGGAGGAAGGAGAGGAAGGGAGAAGGAGAGGATGAAGGGGTATACGGAAGGGAGGATAAGGCGGAGAAAGAGAGGAAGGAAGGAAGGAAGGGGATGTACGAGAGGAAAGGATAATATTTTAATTTATCTTTTCCCTTTTTCCCCTTTCTATCTCCCTTTTCCCCCGCCTGATGCAAGAGAAAGTTATGGGAGAAAGTAGGAAGGAGAGGGTGATTATCTTCTCTCCCTCCCATTCTCTCCCCCTCTTTCCCCCATGTTCTTTCAGCGTGACCAGAATCTACGGTGTAACCTTAGTAGATGGTCTGATATGAGGGAGGGAAGGCTGGGGGGTGGGGTAATTTCCCTTTCCTTCCTGTCCCTCCCGCCTCCTTCTTCCCCTAGATTTTTATTCGTCCCTTTATTCCTTCATCTCTCACCACTAGCACCCTTTTACTCCCTCCTCCTCACCACTAGCACCCCTTTGCTCCCTCCCTCTCAGCACTAGCACCCCTTTACTCCTTCCCCCCTCAGCACTAGTACCCCTTTACCCTCCTGCCTCCAGCATCATTCTAGCCTTAGGGGTATCTACCGTGTTGACTCGTATTAAATATGTATCACATCCGCTGAAGAACTGACGCAGCAGAAGAACTCAGACCGCTACTGCCACGACAAACTCAAACATTGACTTGGCTAACACTTTACAAAACTCCAGTAGCCGATTTTTTTTTTCCTTTCATTTTCGTCGAATTTGAAACTGCTATTCATTATCGTCTGTCCCAAACAATAAGAAAGAAAACTCGCGATGCCCCGCCCCCCAGAGCAAGAGAGAAAGTTTGGCTAACAGCGAGAGAAAGTTGATGTGGGAAACTTTATAGATTACTCTAGCTTATTTCCCCACAGGCTCGGACTCCACCTCAGGCGCCTCCGAACCCGCTATAAAATACTTTACTCGAGGAATCTAATCCTTTTACTGCAGCCCAAGACTCCGGGTATAATACTACACATTTTTTTTTTCACTCTCTCTCTCTCAGGTTTACTCAGCCAAAGGTTCCCAGCCTTATACTGAGGTGTTTGTTTACTTGCGATTCATTCATTGAAATATATTACTGTTTTGAGAATATACCGTCTCTTATGTTTACCTCAGGCAGTCGGTGTTATACGCTGTGAAATATTTCCTTGCCTTTGAAACAATTGTATTTTGGATTATTTACCATTTGTGTGGACAGACTAAAAGACACTTTAATAATGCTATCGAATCTTTAAGGTATTATAGTAAGTCTTAAATTCAACTCTAAGTTTAATGGTTTATATGTAGATGTAGTCCTTAAAAACTAAATTCAATCTTTTTTCCATTTTTTCCCAAGTCCAAAAATGGATAAACATTGACGTTTCCACTGTGACTTTTTTTTCCAATTCAGAAAAAATAAAAAAACGTTTCGCTGTTGATGCTTAGCAAGATCAAACGTTCGTGGTGGAGCAATAGTCTCAGTAATGCTATTTTGGGGAGTTTTTTGCAGCATTTGGAAGCGGACAGAACATGTACCTTATCAATCCTGTCTCCTACCTAGCCTCTGTAGTTCTCCTACCCTGTCTCCTACCTAGCCTCTGTACTTCTCCTACCCTCTGTACTTCTCCTATCCTTTCTCCGCCCTCTTTACCTCACCTATCCTGTCAATACTTTCACTTTCTATCTCATCTCGTATATTCTGTCAATACCTCCCCTCTGTACTTTACATATGTTGCCCCTTTCTCCCCTATCCCTCACATATCCTGCCTCCTACAAGGTCCCTGTCCCTCACATATCCTGCCTCCTACCTACCCCATATCCCCCCCATAATCTGCCTTAATATCCTTGTCTCGTATACATATCCTGCCTTCTATCCCTGTCCTTCACATATTCTGCCACTATCCTTCACCTACCCTATTCCCCCTCACTACTCATCCGCTATTCACTTGTCATGGAAGTCATTTATCCTTCTTGAAACTTTGTTATTAGTCCAAGCCTGATTCATATCCCAGACGCCAGCCTTGTTGTTCACACATTTATTTTTTTACACTTTTACACGGTATTTTACACTTGAGCACACTTTTACACACGCTTGCACACTGTCGCACACTTTTTAACAGACATATGAAGAGGGTATTTCAATAGTCAGTTTATCCTCCTCCTCTCCCGTCCTTCTCCTCCCCTTCCCTCCCCCTTCCCTCCCCCTTCCCCTCCCCCTTCCCCTCTCCCTCCTAGTCTTTTCATAGCTGACACTCCAGGTATTATAACGTAGCCTAAAGGAGGGTGAACTAACAGCCTTCATTATATCAATCCAGCTAACGGCAGAGGAGAAGGAGGAGGAAGGGGAGAGGAAAAGGAAGATGAGGGGAAGGGGAGAGGAAAAGGAAGATGAAGGGAAGGGGAAAAAGAAGAAGGAAGAGGGTGGTCCTTTAGATGTGAAGCCTCCATATAACGAATTATATAGATATGAAACTCCATTATATCGAGGGGTCCTTTAGATGTGGAAATCCCTCCATATACCGGATTACATGGAGAGGGAAGTCCTTTATATGGTGATTTCACTGTAGTTCTACTCTTTGGATTTTAACATGCAAGTAAGGTTTCCAGAGACACCAGACTGAGGCATTAAATCACACAAAATCACACAACATATAAGGGAGTTTCCCCTCTTGTGATTCAACCTAGTGATTAAATGTTGATATTCCCTGATTGATTGGCTCACTAGACTTCTTTATCGCCTCTGCATGACTTGTGGCCTTTGTAATTAATGCATGGGAGACGAGAGCAGGATAAGTGCATGATAGCTTGATATAATTTAGGTTGATATCCCTTGATGGGTTATAAATCAGGTGTTGAATAATTACCACGAAACGGTAAGGTGAGAGAGAGAAAGAGAGAGAAAGAGAGAGAGAGAGAGAGAGAGAGAGAGAGCAGTACTCTATCCCTTATTCTCTCTCGTAATGAATTGAATTTTAAAGCTTTTGTTCTACTTAACTTTACGGGGAAATCAGATTATTATTTATTTTTCCCCGTGAACTGCGCCGCTGGCTACTGTATCTCGTGTTTACTCTGCCAGATTGATGCTACACTGAGCAGCGTCCACGAGCCTAAACTTATTTTATTAACATACTCAATATTTATAAGTGATTTGAAGAATACACGTGAATGAGTAACTAGACATATGACTCTAGTAATGTTTATATTTACACACGTATACTCGCTCCAAAAAAGTATCTATATGGAGGGGATCGATAAATTTCAAAATGAACACTACGACTCCTGTTGTCTCGGTAGTGTTGTCAAAATCCTTCGTCAGTTGTGTCATATTGTCTCACACAAAATCGTAAAGATAATTTTTGGAGAAGGAGTTTATCTGTACTTTCTATCACCACTATCATCGTATCAGTCCTCTTAATCTACTAATACTTGTATCTGTTCCATTACCAGTACTTGCATCTGTACTATAACAGTGCTAGTGTCTTCATCTGTACTATTACTGTACCTTTACCTATATCTGCACTGTTGCTTCTGAAATAATGGATTGAAATGAAAATATGTCGAATGTGACTCACCAATCCCCTCCCACAGTGTCCTTCCCCTCCCACTATGCCCCTCTAATCTCCCCTCTTCCCATTCCCACAATAAATTCCCCACGTCCCACAGAACCCTCCCCCTCTCCCTCCCACAATGCCCCCTCTTCCCCCTCTTCCTCCTCTTCCCTTCCTCCTCCACCTCCCCCTCCCCCTCCCCCTCCCCCCACACCCTGGAGCTCCTCTGTACGTGTATACAATGTCATAGTGAATTATTGTATATTTTTTAAACCAATGAATATAAAATAGATTATTTGCAAATATATGAATTCTATGTCAGATGAGATTATTTTTCCATGTATCTGAAAGCTATGAATGGCAAATGAGTTTATTGTACAAAATCACGAGAAAAACAGGCACTGGGCATGATAGAATGATATAATTGGATATGTTTTTGAAAGCAGTGAATTATATATTATTATCTGACGTGTTTATGATATTGATGAATGACAAAATAGTATTATTTTACACTGAATATAATGAATAACCAGATGATTTTATTATAAGTATTCCTAACACCAATGAATAACAAAACAGTATCACAGTACACATTCATGGGACGAAGAGATTCATTTGTTCCCTCCCTCACAGCCACCGAAGAAAAACAACTGCTTACACACAATCTCCATCTCCCGGCTACAACACCCCCAACCAGCGGTAAAATTGCAGAATGAAAGATAAACAGACTGGAGGCTTCAGGCTAGACGGGGCTTCAAGCAGGAACCTTTGGATTTTTACGGTTCTAACTCTGTTTAGGAAATTTGCATGACGAGGCCTTTGTTACGGAGACTCCAGGATGCCGCAACGGAGATACCGGAGGAAGTGTGGCTGGTTTATTTCTAGTGCAGCTGTAACTCGTAAGTACTCCTGTATTTGTTTGTGTACAGCTGTAATGCGTAAGTACTGCTGTGTTTGGTTGTGTGTAGATGTAACATTCACGTACCTCTGTCTTGTTTTTCCGTACTGCTATGACATTCAGATATTGCCGTGCTCTTGTTCTTGTATATAGCTGTGTCACCCAAGTACAGCTGTGTCCCAAAGAACAGCTGTGACACTCGAGTACAGCTGTGGCCCCCAAAACAACTGTGTCGTCAATTTTCAGTAACTAAAGACCGTGTGTATACATTCACCTAACTTGGAACGTGTAATATATCCCCGAGAACTGCCATCAGTCCAAGAGGCACAGCATTATGGTGCCACAACCTTACACTAGACACAGATGCTGTTCATGTAGACGTACGAGAGAACTGATATAGAATACAACACATTTTCATTATATTTTGTTTATTAATGCCATTTTTCAAGCTCTCGGGGTGAGGAACGGAGAGGGGACAGTCTTCTTGACCTGTCTCAAGAAAATCGATATATCTCGTCTCGTTCACGTAAGAAACAGGTCACGGACGCGAATGCAGCAACACGGCACCATGATATCCTGAGAACATGTCCGTGTACTTGTATTTAATAAGAATCAATAATGAACGTAGATAATAATAATGATTACGATAAATAATAACAATCATTGGCTAATAGAATCATAACACGTAGAGTTGCTATTTTCTTGATAGTTTAGTGGTGAGACTCTCCCAGTTAACTAAGCTGAGGGGTAACAGGTGAGTTATGATGAACCGACGGAGAGTCTTTATGTGGAGGCAGACGAAGAGGGGAGTCTCCCTCGCCCTCTCCTCTGACTCGTTTTTCTTCTCCCCACCTCCTTTCATTTCCAACTTACTTTTACTACCTCCTCCTCCTCCTCTTCCTCCTCCTCCTCCTTCTCCTTCTACTCCTCCTTCCACTCCTCTCTCTTCTCCTCCTCCTCCTCCTCCTTCCACTCCTCTCTCTTCTCCTCCTCCTCCTTCTCCTTCTTCTCCTCTTCCCTCTTTTCCTTTCCGAACCTGCTTTAGTCCCCCACTCCTCCTCCCCTGCCGACCTCTCCAAGCTGAGTGGGAAGGAGGATATCGCTGCCTGAAGTTCCTATAATATTTGCCTCTCGCAGGACCTAATAACGCACCCTTTTAGGAGTTCCCTCGCCCCAGCTGCCCGCCCAATAACACACGACCTTTCGACACAGTCACACGCACATTCACCGACCGTCAGCACAGAACACACGGAAAGACACAAGACACGGAGTCAATTAGTAACATGGTCGAACACGGAAGATTTAATGATAAACGTGCGTGCGTGCGTGTGTGCGTGCGTGCTTGCGTGCGTGTTTGCGTGCGTGCGTGCGTGTATCAGGGAAGAGAGATGTCGCTTATAAAGATCGTCGTCTCGGTTAAGTGGGGTCCGCTCTAGCCTTCGATGATCAGATCACAAAAATATAATATCTCGTAAATTCTCCCTTTACGGAAATTGCCGAGGAGGGGAAGTTTGTAATACGGTAAAAGATAGAGAGCGAGGAGAAAGGATGGCGATAGAGGGAACAGGAGGAAGAAGAGGTCCAAGTTTTATATAGGCGAAGCTAACAAGAGGCCCCAAGTCAGTCATGGTTATGTTGTTCTTATGATGGTCATTTTACTACCACAAGTTCAGCCTCGGTCTAAAGTGCTCACAAAGGCATAGTATAAGATTTTTATTTCTCAACTTTTAATCAGAAATCAGGAGGTAAAATTGTGAGTTTAATCAGAATAATCAGAACGAGGACAGATTTACGTATTAAACACAAGTAGAGTAATACCCATCAGGTGTTTGTGCCTTGTACCTTAAAGCAGTCAGAGCCATTCAGACAAATAATGCACAGGTTTCTGCCCCTATGATCCAGGTCATATCCCTTATGTCCCGGCTTTACGCCCTTATAATCCAGGCTATATCCCGTGTGATCCAGGTCATATCCCTTATGCTCCAGCTTTTTACCCTTATGCTCCAACTTTCCGTCCATACGTTCCAGGACACCTGCCAAATAGTATTACAAGATTCCAGGATTTCTTTATAGCATCCCAGTTCTCTGTACAAATATAAAAACGCTTTCGGGTTTAAAGTAAATATTACCGACTTCCATATTACGTTTTAGGCTCCTCTAAAAATTATTCCCATCGTGTCCTTTTCGCGGGAAGTCCTAAGTGTCTGCCCAAACACACTGGGCGTCTTTCCATCTTCCTCAATGCTTTTAGAGCTAATAACCATCAACCTTCTGTTCAAATATTCTCAGTTTTCGCTTAGATTCTTAGTCCTATGTGCAAACACCTGAATCAATCATTTTCGACTATGATAGCTTCCTGTCCAAACATACCAGACGTTAATTTAGACTCATAAGCTTCTTTCCTCAATAAAAAAAAAAAAAATTACAAACTCTCTCTTTCAGACTCACACATTTCTGTCTAAATATCAGAAAAATGTGTATCACGGCTTCCAAGACTCCCGGATTCACGCTCGGGGTTCTGTGCTGTGTGTAAGAAAAGCGTAACAGGTGGCAGGTTTGACAGATGCGGCGCAGTTTCCCGGTTGGCTCAGATACCCCTCTAATACTACTACGTTTTCTCTGGTCAGTAATACCTTCAGGCTAGTGCGAGGGATGAGGCAAGCTGGTCGATAACAAACACAGTGTTATACGGTATACCTACACACTCACTCACCAGCGGAGATACACTCATAAAACACATTTGTAAGTGTGTCTGCTTAGTGTATCTCCTGGTAGTAAGTGTCTTCAGTCACTCAGAGCAATAATATGCTGTGTATTATAGATGAAGACTCAAGGAACTGTTTACAACTTTCGTTATTGTCCCCTTATTCTTCTTCTTCTACCTCCTCCTCCTCTACCACTTCTTCCTCCATATTCTTTTCTTCATATTATTCCTCTTCCTTCTCCACCTTTTTCCTTCCTCTCTCTTCTCCATATACTTCTTATCCCTCCTCTTTTTTCACATTCTTCTTCATTCCTCATCTTCGTCCTCTTCCTCATTCTCCTTTAACCCTCATATTCTTCTCTTCTCCTCCTCCTCTTCCCCCCTTCCCCTCCCTCCCCTCTCTCCCCCATCTACCAGCTCGAGGTATAATTAACACAAAAGTTAACCAAGAAATGAGTCCCGCTGTCTCCCATTTAGCTCGCTGTGGCCTCCAAGGTCTCCAAGTCTCCTCCCCGATGTCTCTAACTCCCTTAACCCTTAGAGTACGATGACAACCTCTTGAGTACATTGACTACCCTATGAGTGTTGAGTATGATGACTTTTTCCCTTGAGAATGATGTGAACCTCTTTCATAGGCTGACTTAACCCCTTGAGTACAATGATAACCCCTTTAGTACTATGATAACCCTTTGTATACGATAATTTTACCCACTTGAATAGGATAATTTTAGATGCAGATTTTTTGTTTTAGGTTTCGAAATACAAAACAATATTTAAACAAACGTCTACAATATTCTCAAAACCATTTAGGCAACGAAATGGACAGACAGATTACATTTGGAAATATTTATCAACAATAAGACCAAGCAACGATATCACGGGCAGTAAGATTGGTATTTACATTATTCCACGTTAAGATTGAGACTTGATCGAGGAAAAACTCAGTCTTGATAATAGGTTTAAGTAACAGAAATGTGAGAGTAATAGTATAATGTATTGTTAAATTTACTAATACGACTGAAGGCTTTAGAAAGTTCTTCATCTTGTTTAGCTTTTTCAACAGCTAAAGAAGAATGAAGAAGCTAAGTAACTTGGACAGGATTTTTGTACTGTGTAAGTGGTCTCCATAGGTCTGACGATCAGCTAGAGACTGCCTGGATACAACTCACTGTATACTAAGCCTTCGGTAAGCTAGAAAGCATTGTATCTGCTATAGCATTCGACCACCTTCACTTCCCGAAATATAAAGTTTAGTACCTTTATTTATTTACAGCTGGGTAAACTGAGAGTGCCCCGGAATCGAACCATCGACTTTGGAAGAGGTTATGAAGACTGTATCCATTCCGCCGAAACAAACTTTTGTAATTCAACCGTCTTTAAGGATATACGAAGGAACAAAATCATTGTATGGTTTAAAAGGTATAATTTATAGCCTCATATAGCTTTTCTCTGTAGAGGAAAAGCAACATAAAGTTTGACAGCTAAATTCTCTGTATATTATAGAGGATGGACAAAGTGGGAACTATTTCCTCGCCCTGAGATGGAGGGAGGCCCTCATATCCTAAGCCACAGTGGGTCAGTAATGGGACAACAGGGCTCTTCCCTAACTAACATGATCCTGTCATCATTTTTTCTGTCTCTTTCTCTTTCTCTTTCTCTCTATTTGTCCATCTCACTGTCACTTCATGTTTTTCTATTTTTTTACTTTCATTTTCCGCTTTCTGTCTGTTTGTGTGCCGTCTACCCCGTCCCTGTTTATCTCTCTCTCTCTCTCTCTCTCTCTCTCTCTCTCTCTCTCTCTCTCCCTCCTAACTTAATTTCAGTTGTTTCATTAAGGCACACAGAGGGGAGTATTGCCTTGCTTCAGTATTACCAGCTAAGAGTTAACCCTTTCTGACTAATCCATATGAGAGCCTAACCTTAATTTGATGATATTATGAAAAACACAATAGTAAATAAAATGAAATGTTACTGATGTGATGAAGTTCCTGGTGTGGTGATGTTTCTGTGGTGATGATGTTCTTGTGGTGATGATATTCCTGATGTGGTGATGTTCCTGATGTGGTGATGTTCCTTACATGTACAGCGGACCTGATGTCGTGCTGCTCTGGCTGTGAAACTCTACTGCTGTGTGCTGGTCTTGGGCTGAGGACCATTTATCTGAGAGTCACATATCACCACCTCCCTCGTGCTGTGTTGTGTTTATGAGTGTTCCAGTCTGGACAAATGCAACACATGCTGGACCTGCATATTGTGCACCATAGGCTAGGTAGTTATGTTCCTGAAGTGCTCCAAGGTGTACAGAGAGGGCAGTAGATTTCCTTGGTAAGATGCACAATCGTGTCCAGGTGAATTGTTACCAGACATGAACAAGGGAGGCATGGTATGGGGTCACAGCACACCTGGAAGTGACTGCACTCGCTCCAAAAGTATCTTAACTATTTTATGTTAGACAATATGACACAACAGACAAAGGACTTTGACATCCCTACCGAGACACCAGAAGTCACAGTGTTCATTTTGAAATTCATCTGTCCCTTCAGTAAAGATACTTTATGGAGTGACTATGATCTAGTTTATTTGTTTGATATTCACCGCTGCCACCTAATGATCTACTTGTGGAACGTCATGTCTATCCCACCGCTGCCACCTCATGATCTCTTTGTGGAATATCATATCTATCCCACCGCTGCCACATTATGATTTTCTAGTGATGTTGAGAGCAAAGACGAGGGTGATGATTTTAGTGTGTTGACGTCCTTCTAGTAACTAATTCATGGTGAGGAGAAACAGGAGATCAACCAGGGAGTGTTGTTATACTGAATCTACTGTATATTGCCAATGGTCAGCAGATAGTTTTAGTCTAAAAATATATGTATGGTTAATTGTACTGCAGATGGACGAAGATTTACTAGATCAGACTTCGTTTTTCTAGAGAATTGTTGTGATGTGCTCTTCAGGCCACTGTTGCTGGGAGCTAAACAATTAATATTTCTGGAGTGGAAATGCAAGTTCTATGACGAAGGTGTTAAGATGGTTTGGGTTACTGTATATCATCTAGACCTGTTAATATGTTGATGTTTACTGACTTCAGGAGTTTCCAGACTTAACTCCTCCTTGGTGTTTATGTTTTCCAGACGAGAAGCATAAAGTTGTGGTAAGGCAGGAGGTCATCTTCCCGGTTCTGTGCTTATCATCTAGATGCTGAAGGTATTTACAAAACCTTTACATTACTTCACCGTCTAGTAACCAATGCCTTGTTGGGTGTAATTAGTAAAGGTATTCTCTCCTACCTGGAAATACCTGGAATCTTTTATGAAGGATTAAAACTGCTTATTACCGACTTCGTTACCCAACCGTAATCTCACTAAGCCTTCGGTACACAAGGAGGCAGTATGACCGGCACTGCACACCACCACCGTCTACACACAAATGCACTTACACTAAAGATAGAAACCTCTCTCTCTCTCTCTCTCTCTTTCATAACAGACAACTGTTTCTCCCAGGATGGCCTTCACAAGCAACATGCATTAGGGTAATGAGCAAACACTCTTGACGGGCAAAACTGACGTCGCCTCCCAAGACAGTCAGCAAATCATTGAGGAGAATTCTTGATAAAAGCTTTAAATATCTCTAAGATAAAATGCAAAGTTAAAATACAATACTCGTTCAAGACAAAATACAATACAATTCAAAATGACAGAATACAATACATGAGCGCCATAAATTCATAATATAATACACGTTGAAAATTGATAATATAATATCTTGAAAATCGGAAATAATAAATTTATATAGTCCAATTGTTCATCAGCTTTCTTAATTGTTCAACATCTTTCTAAATTGTTCATCATGTTTCAATACTGTTCATCATCTAAATTAGTCATAATACCATTGTTTTTCATCTTGGTTAATTGTCCATCATCTCTGAATATTTCACTATCTCTCTAACATCTGTAAGACTAAATCATTATTCAAAATCATAAATACACATTAAGAAAATATTCCTTCAAACTCTTTTAGATCCATAGGTTAAATTTCCCCCGTATTGAGACGCAATGACGTATCTATCTCTCTTATTTCAGCTATGACTTATGGAAGGATTCTCAGAGGTTCATATGATAAATTATTCTCGTAAATGGAGATATGAGAACTTATCTGACTCATTTAAGTTCGACAGTAAGATAGATTCACCAATAAGCGTATGCTAAATTTTCTCCTAACTTGAGGTGTGAAGAACATATCTGACAGACTTAATTAATCTTCAATAAAAAGATTTCTCAATGTTCTTACGTTAATTTTTTTTACGTAACTGGAGTTGATAGAATAGTAATAAGTAGTTTCGGGGTGAATTTATGCAGAAAGATGGCGGGTAAAATGGCACGAGACTTTATCTTTCTTAAATGATTTATTCTTGTATCCCGAGTTAAGAAAGGGAAGAAAAAATTAACGTACAAAGCTTTGAGAATCCCGTGGGGGAAGGGGAGGGGGGAAGGGAAGGGAAGGGGAGAGGAGGGAGGGGAAGGGGAAGGAGGGGAGAGGGGGGGCTGCAGCACCTCGAGAGCTTTTTAGTCAGATTGGCTGTGACTCGTCATTATCACGGCCTGAATTACGGCTTAGCCAAGTAATACCTTAATGCTGTCACCAGGTCCCTTGTCTCTCTCTCTCTAGATGCTCAGCTGCTCATCAAACCTATTTCCTTCATTATTTATATATTTAAAAACTTGTTCCAGATTTGAATACGGTGAGGAATGTCAGTTCCAGATTTGAATACGGTGAGGAATGTCAGGTCGTAAGTGAAGTGTTCTCTACAGCCGAGGAGAATCTACTGTTGATTGAGCTTTTCTTACTATGATCACTATCCCGTGGTGGTCCCTGGCGATGCATAAGGTAGGTGGACTTGAGTACATTGACTTTGTATAAGCTATTAAGGCCTCTAACATCTCGCTCGTGTTGTAGGACTTGTTGTTGTGTTAGGTTCTGCCGCTTCCTGCCTTGGCTTGAAGTGAATCTCTACACCTACTGGTCTTTCTTCTCCTTAAATCGATTACTGTGAAGCTTCAATTTAACTGACTACATGGAGAGGAAAATCCGTTATATTGAGGATCCGTTAGATGTGAAACCTCCATCAAACGAACGAGGTGAAAGTCCATTATATCGAGAGTCCGTTAGATATGAAATCCCCCCCCTCTAACGGATGATATGGAGAGAGAAGTTCGTTATATGGAGGTTTTACTGTATTTTCAAACGATAATCAAAGCCCTACTACAGAACCTTCAATGGGTCTTACGTCCTGCTGGTGAGGTCTGTACGTTAAGCGTTAATAAAAACGCCTCAAGGACATTGTTTAAAGGTAATTAGGAATAAAATTATCAATGGTCTGGACAAACTCAATGATACACACCACAACACTACCTCGACGGACCACTATATCTCGCCACATCCACAGGTATAACCACAAGCTTGACAAACTTCTCGTGACTGTCTCTGAACATTACCACATTACCACCACATCTGAACGACTTGTGGTACCAAAGCTGCGTTAGCTCACTGTTATTGGCAGTAAAACCTCTACTGTTGGCAGACGATATGCTGATGCACTGTTTCTATACACCGACACCCTGACTGGTCCCTGTGGTGACATATGGCGTCCGTGTCTGCAACTGATGATATTCTTGAGAGAAGTTTTGTGGCCTCGCATAAGAAATAAAACCACAGTTGTGGAGATAACTTTGTAGGGGTGACTAGTCTCCGGGGCCACACACCTGAAAGTTGGGTTAGTTTTGGGTCATTCAGGACACCAGTCACCAGATAGTTGACAGGTTAGTTTGGCCTAAGTTATTTTAGGTTACATTTGGTTTGATTTGGTTGGGTTACGATAGTTTATGTTTGGTTAGGTGAGGGCCTCTAGAAAGTGTTTAAGAAGTAAGGTCAGTTCCTCGAATGCATAATCATTTTGCTACACACACAAACACATACACACCAGAGTGCCATAATAATAAGCCGACTCTGGCACTGGCAGTATTGAGGGCCAAACTTAGGTAACTAGATTATTCACAACAAAGTGTTTCATCAATTTAATCTGCTTACCTCAGGTGAGTCTCATTATCGTGCCACTCCCAGGAGAGAAAGGTTCCGGAGGGAGAGCAGGAGAAAGTGAGGGAGGGGAAGAGAGGGAGGGGATAGGTAGGGAAGAGAGGGAGGGAAAGATTGGGAAGAGAGAGAGTGGAAGAATGGGAGGAGGGAGAGAGGGAGGGGATGGGTAGGGAAGCGGTGGGTGAGGGCTAGGGAAGAGAGGGAGGATAGGGAAGGGGAAAGCAGAGCTGGGAAAGAGGGAGAACAAAGTGTGGGGAGGAGGGGGAGAAAAAAATGAGGGAGGGAGGGAGAAGAAAGTGAGGTAGAAGGATGATTAACTGACTGAACCACTGAGAGAATTTTACTCCTCACTGCTCATGTATAACTGCCAGACACACGTATCATTTCTTCATTAACTATATTTATGGATAATAATTAACAACACAGGGGAACAAATTAACCTTTCAATGACAGTATGTTAATTTACTCTCTCTCTCTCTCTCTCTCTCTCTCTCTCTCTCTCTTGTCACGTTGATGTAATGTCGAAATATCACTACGACTACTACTGTCACCACAACATCACGTCTCAGAAATCTAATTTATTTAAAACTTTACAAAACTTCCTGGTCCTGTTATGGCCGACTTAATGCTGTACACTAACCAAAATGCCTCCATGTAAGCTTCTGACGCAAGCTTTTGGTGTAGATATAAGCTTCTGACATAAGCTTTTGGTGTAGATATATATTAAACAAGAGTAATCAGCTTATTACTGAGGCTTCTCTATCATGCACAAAAGGCTTATCTCCTCTCACCCTCCCTGCTTGTATAAGATGCTCATGCACTCGCTCACGGATATATATACGCTCATACATGTATATACAATACATATACATACATATACATACTTATACAGTACGCATACCAAACATAAGCACGTTAAGTATAAGTATATTCACATACATAAGTATTCATATTTGTATTCATAGAGATATTTGTTTGAACGTTTGTTATTTCTGCAGTTTTGACACTTGATATGTTAAGGTTGAAGACGTGTATGTAGTAATGATGAACAGGTGAGGTAATGATGAACAGGTGAGGTAATGATGAATAACAGGTGAGGTAATGATGAATAACAGGTGAGGTAATGATGAATAACAGGTGAGGTAATGATGAACAGGTGAGGTAATGATGAATAACAGGTGAGGTAATGATGAACAGGTGAGGTAATGATGAATAACAGGTGAGGTAATGATGAATAACAGGTGAGGTAATGATGAATAACAGGTGAGGTAATGATGAACAGGTGAGGTAATGATGAATAACAGGTGAGGTAATGATGAATAACAGGTGAGGTAATGATGAATAACAGGTGAGGTAATGATGAATAACAGGTGAGGGAATGATGACCAGGTGAGGTAATGATGAATAACAGGTGAGGTAATGATGAATAACAGGTGAGGTAATGATGACCAGGTGAGGTAATGATGAACAGGTGAGGTAATGATGAACAGGTGGGATAATGATGAACAGGTGGGATAATGATGAATAACAAGTGAGGTATTGATGAACAGGTGAGGTAATGATGAACAACAGGTGAGGCAATGATGAACAGGTGAGATAATGAAGAACAGGTGGGATAATGATGAACAGGTGGGATAATGATGAACAACAGAATGATTCAAAATGTATCTGAACCTTTGCCAGTGTTGGTCAAATCTGATCTTGAATGAACTCACACTTGGTACCATCACAACACTCTCTGGCAGGTTGTTCCAAGAGTTTCACAATGGTACGTATAGTTCATGACTCATACATGTATTGTGGTTTTAATGTCACACAACAACTGTTTATATGGTGCTTTAGAATAAAGGTCAAAGGTTAAGGCCAATTTTCTTTCGATTTTCAGTTGAATATTTCTGAAACGAGGTCTGAGATTCCCACCTATCGCCATCGCCATCTTAGTTACATTTTACAGTATATAGATAACCGGTCACCTAACACTACATGGCGTTATGTGTAATAACTCGACCGCTATATCACAGAGGAGTGGCAAGTCTCAGCTCTCCACATCACTCAGTAAATTACCTCACATAGATTAATGTCTCTCTACCTTAAAACCACGAGGTAATGTAAAGGTTTTATTCTATAATATCAGTACCTTTAATTAACTCCTTCTAACTGGGTGAAGACATAAACTATCTACCTAAACCTGTAATAGCAGACCTTGGGTGAATTAGGATAGTATCCCCTTCAATTGTCATTCGAGTAACGTTTTCTCTGGTACAAATATTTAGAAGTCTACGGGAATTGCACGCTCATGTTTCGGAAATATTCAACTGAAAATCGTAAGTAAATTGGCCTTAATCTTTGACCTTTATCCTCAAATACCATATAGACAGCTGTTGTGTGACCTTACAACCATAATACATGTGTGCGTCGTGACGTACATGCACTCAGGTTTAAGTAGATTTTTATTAATTAAATTCCATTACAATAACATGTAGTATTTTTTATTATTATTACGCACGTTGTTTATATACCTACACCGTCTAATGGCTATGTGCATTGTTTGTATACCTTCACCACCGATAAACATCATGAACCCAACCCGCCTTATTAAACGTTTTGCTTCCCCCAACACGCGTCTTAAACGTTTTGCTTCCTTCAACTCGCCTTATTAAACGTTTTGCTTCCCCCAACTCGCCTTATTGAAGTTTTGATTCCCTCAGCTCGCCTTATAAAAACGTTTTGCGTCCCCCAACTCGCCTTATTAAACGTTTTTCTTCCCTCAACTCGCCTCTTAAACGTTTTGCTTCCCCCAACTCGCCTTATTAAACGTTTGGCTTCCCCCAACTCTGCGACCCGTACACCACCATAGAGTACATTCCGACACCATTACAACACCATACAATACAATTTGCCACCTATTTACCACTGAGTGTACAGTACACCCCGTCACCCGCACACCACCGTACAGTACACTCAACCAACTGTATGCCAACATACAGTACACTCCACCACCTGTACACAACCATACAGTATACTCTTCTTCCTGTACACCATCATAGAGTACACTCTGCCACCCGTACATAAACACACAGTACAGTCCGGAACACGTACACCACCATACAGGACACTGTGCCACGTGTACACCACCATAGAGTGCACTCCGCCACCCATACACCACCAAAAAGTATACTCCTCCACCTGTACACCACCATACAGTACACTCCGCCACCCATACACCTCCATAAAGTATACTCCTCCACCTGTACACCACCATACAGTACACTCCGCCACCCATACACCTCCATAAAGTATACTCCTCCACCTGTACACCACCATACAGTATGCTCCTCCACCTGTACACCACCATACAGTACCTCCGCCACCCTTACACCCCTCCCATAAAAGTATACTCCTCCACTGCACACCACCATACAGTATACTCCTCCACCTGTACACCACCATACAGTACCTCCACGCCACCATACACCACCATATGCAGTACATCACCACCCATACACCTCCATACAGTATACTCCTCCACCCATGCACACCACACCATACCAGTACCTCCACCACCCCTTTACCACCATACAGTACACTCCGCCACCCATACACCTCCATAAAGTATACTCCTCCACCCGTACACCACCATACAGTATACTCCTCCACCTGTACACCTCCATAAAGTATACTCCTCCACCCGTACACCACCATACAGTATACTCCTCCACCTGTACACCACCATACAGTACACTCCGCCACCCATACACCTCCATAAAGTATACTCCTCCACCTGTACACCACCATACAGTATACTCCTCCACCTGTACACCACCATACAGTACACTCCGCCACCCATACACCACCATACAGTACACTCCACCACCCGTACACCTCCAAAAAGTATACTCCTCCACCTGTACACCACCATACAGTACACTCCGCCACCCATACACCTCCATAAAGTATACTCCTCCACCTGCACATCATATCCTTTCTGCCATCCAGTCCATAAATAAATACGTGAGTGTTTTTCATGTGAATCATTAAGCGAACCAATGAATTAAAGAATCGAAGCACTTCAAAGCTTCGACACTCACGACTCGCCAGAAATCATCAAGGTATGAGTAACGGCGGCGTCGACATGTGTGTGTGGTGGTGCGTGTGGTTGGACAGTATTTGAGGCAACGTTTGATCGCTATTTCCTGGATTTTACGTTCGCTGTTTGTGGATTACCTCGTGCTTGTGGCGTCGTGAGGACTTCCAGGACTCTACGTTGTGGTTATTAGCAGTTGAGTGAAGGTAAGGTGATAAAGGGTTGTGTTGTTGTACTGTGTGGTCCAGGGAGGAGGAGGCGGTAGTGTATCTCTCAGCCGTGTGTACAGGAGTTGTGGATGCCGTGGCTCGGACAGATAATACTGCTATTAAGATGGCTATTAACCTAAGCTAGTATGTGGATATATGAATAAAATCCTAGAATTAGTATCGGTACATTGTTGTTGCAGTGCGGGGTACTTACACACCTGTACTGGGACCTTGATTTTGTATGAATTTATTGAGTAAAAATCATACATACATACATGAGGGTTATCGGCCTGGTTATGTCATGTTAAACACCTTGTTCAGTTGAAGTTTTTGTTAGGGTAAGAGTGGTAGGTATCGTCACCGGGGCCCATATGCTGCTATTGCTGAAGTAAATTATGTAATGGGATCACTAACCAACATTTCCAATATAATTATTTGCCCTTGATAGTGTAGATACCTAGCGCGTCACTTGGATCTTGGGTTGTATATCGTAACGTGCGTATTTCTCTCTCACAATCGAATCGCCTCTGACGTAGCACGATTTCCGGTTTTCGCCTGCACCAACACTGGATAAACCAACCACCCAGATGGCTAGTTTCCCGATAGCAGGTGTTCTTATATATGGTAAGAAACAAAAATACTCGGCCTTTGGATACGCCCCGAGTAACTATTCCACTAGCAACCACGCCACTAGCAACTACGCCACTAGCAACTACGCGTGTTTTATCATTTTATATTTAGCCTTTCATTCAGGGGTTTGCCACTGAGGGAATTAGTATGACTGAACATTCATAAATAGTAAATGGGGAACTCTGAGGTAGGTTAATATTGCACGGGGACGAAGCCATAATGTGGGGTGAAATGAAACCTAACCTAACCTCACCCCTGTAAATCAAACCAAGTGAGTCTGTAGTGATGATGAATTGTCTTATAATAACTGGGGATCATTCAGCAGCATCAATCATCATCATTATTCATCATCATTCATTATTTATCATCATTCATCATCATCGTCGTCATCACATATACGCCATCATTATCGTCATCATCATCATCCTCATCATCATCATTCATCATCATCATCATTATCATCATCATCATCATCATCATCACACACACCACACATTACCACCCCTGAGCCCTCTCCCCCGCCCGCCTTGACTACCAGCAGTGTCAGTTGGTACAAATTAGTGGTTATTTCGGTTCGTTTACTCCATTTTGTAGATTTTCTCATAAAAATAAATATATCATAATATACCAAATAAAAATCTTTGTTTGGCATATGCAATAAATTCTGATTATCTACATGACATTACGTGTAATTTATTCAGAATGTATTCATCATGCAGAACCTCTACCTATGGGAATATGTCAACCTGTCGTTTGTATCATGAGTTCTGAGTGGCTGGTCACCACAAACGAAGCGCTGAATCAGGAGTCGAGCTTGGGGCCACATTTCTCTGAACCATCTGTGATTTTTGTTGATCAGCTGAATAAAAAACGTTTCCCATTATTTCCTGCAGAAGCAACTCAGTTTTTCTGTTAGTGAGCATTTACATGTAATATCCGGTCCTTATCATTACAAGAGCGTCGGTTAGATAGAAGTTTCGATCGGGTGGTTCAGTGTCTGGGAGTCGAGCTCTCAGTTGTCACTTTGGAAGGTATCAGTACTTTCTTATGGTGTCAAATTAAGCAAAACAAATATGGCCACGCCAGCCATCCGATTAAGTGTTATTACTAAGGTTCGCAAGTGACGCTTTATATCATGTGCTTCAACACCACAAGAGCGTATGTTCGTACTGGAGATGGTTCAGTGTGTGGTGGAGATGTGGACGAACTTTAGACCAGGGACAGCCAGACGTGGAGGGAGGGAGCCGGCCAATAGTGAGACGGTCGAGGCGATTAGTGGATGTGTGACGGAAGTTAACGTTTACAAAATGCTCTTAAATTAATTCATCCAGTTGTCAAGGATTATAAACTACAGACGCCATCATGTGTGTGTTGGTGTTGAAAAATATAAGGTATGTCGCTGTGTATATTTCCCTTACAACTTATTTCTCTCTCCAATCTACGTCAATTCGATAGTCCATTAATTGTATAGAAATGTTGATGACTGGGACTTAATTATACTGAATGATCTTGACAGCTTCACTGGGGTAGAAATCCATTTCAACGTGATTTGGTTGTAGGAGTTTAAGGTTAGGTACCAGAACAAGGCGACCACCCACGCTGATTAACCCGACCTTCTCCCCTAGACCATTATCCGGTTTAGCATTTATACGGAGCCCTTTAACACGGCTTTAGAGGATTATGAACATTAGATTAACACCTAATCGTGTCCATGATCAAACCTTATAAGTGGTTGTTCCCAGTCGGCGTAATAGAGATGTCTCAACTGTGTACATTATGCCTTCAGTCTTCATTGGTGTATTCATAAGTGTTCTAAGTGGTCTATGATTGTCGGGAACAAAATGTAAACAGCACTTTTAGGCTAAAACGTATGTAACAATATAAGCAACTAACCACTCAGCGCAGCCAAACTCAGCTCGACATTAGCCACCACGTGAAGATTAGGCACCCAATCAGATTTTACTTGTTATACACAGAAGTGCCACTTTTGGTGGGGGGGTGTGGGAGTAGGGTAGTTAATCTTCAGGTGATACAAGATGGGCTGCTGCCACATCTTCGTGATTTCATAATTTTATCTTGTTTAAACCAAACACGATTTCTATGAGGGTCTTAAATCAGTGTAAGAGGCGGTGTTACCTTGTTCACCTGACAGTCAAATATTGTAGCCAGGAACAATCAGATCCATCTTGAGTACATCAGTTGGTCACTGTGGAGGAATGGTGGTGGTGGGGAAGTGTCTGTGGCGGTGGTGGTGGGGAAGTGTTTATAGTGGTGGTGGCGGTGGGGGAGTGTCTGTGGTGGTGGGGAAGTGTTTATAGTGGTGGTGTCGGGGAAGTTTGTCTGGTGGTGGTGGTAGGTAACTCACTTGCCAACCTCCAATCACCAGTGTAAAGGTGATATTTTCGACAAGTAGAATAATATACTTTTGTGCTATAAATTATTACATAGTCAAGTGAAGTATAATGGTCAAATAAATAGTCTACTTTCCATTATCACCGTATTTATTGTGTTAGGAAAAAAAATATTTGTGACCTTCGCAAGATATTCACTGATATTTAAGGAAATGAAGAAGAGAAATTAAAGAATATAACTATCAGAAAAGAGGATGCTCTTAAGATAAATAAATTAAAGAAGACAAAATCCCCAGGGCCTGATGAAATTTTCCCTCGAGTTTTGAAAGAGTGTAAGGAACAGATTAGCGGACCCCTCGTAAATTTATTTACAAAATCATTAGACACGGGAGTTGTGCCAGACTTGTGGAAACAGGCAAATGTAGTACCCATATTCAAAAAGGGAGACAGAACATCAGCGTCAAATTACCTGCCGATTAGTTTGACGTCAGTTGTGGGGAAATTTCTTGAATCAATTATAGCAAATGACATCCGATCGCATTGAGAGAAAAACAAATTAATCTACGATTCTCAACAAGGGTTTACAAAGGGATAATCTTGTCTATAAATCAGCTGACGTTTTTTTAGGAAAGTCTTCGAGGTAGTACGATAATGACGAAAATTACGATGTTATTTACTTAGACTTTAGCAAAGCTTTTGACAGAGTACCGCATCAGAGGCTTCTGAGAAAAGTTAAGGCTCATGGTATTGACTGGAAAGTTTTAAATTGGATAAAATCATGGCTTACCGATAGAACACAGAGGGTCAGCGGAGATGGTGTTAAATTTTAGTGGGGCTGTGTAACCAGTGGGGTTCCCTAGGGGTCAGTACTCGGCCCACTCTTGTTCATAATCTACATAAACGATCTAGATACTGGGATCAGCAGTGACATAAGTAAGTTTGCGGATGACACCAAAATAGGGCGGCAGATTAATTCAGGGAAGGATGCAAATGCACTACAGGAGGATTTAAATAAACCTCGGGAGTGGTCAGAGAAATGGCAAATGAAATTCAACACCAGCAAGTGCAGCGTACTTACTATTGGAAGAACAAATACTGCCAATATATACAGCCTTAACAACATCAACCTAGAGAAGTCGACTTGTAAAAGAGACTTAGGGGTACTTGTAAGCCCGGACCTACGGCCTAGAAAACAGTGCGTTAATGTTCGAAATAAGGCAAACAGAGTATTAGGTTTAATATTTAGAAGTGTAAGTAATAAGAGTGCAGAGGTCTTATTGCAACTATATCTTGCACCAGTCAGGCCGCACCTCGATAATGCGGTTCAGTTCTGGTGCCCTTATTATAGAATGGATATCAATTCACTGAAGTCGGTGCAGCGAAGAATGACGAAAGTGATTCCGGGACTTAGAAACCTTCCATATCAAGATAGGTTAAATAAACTAAACTTGCATTCTCTAGAAAGACGAAGAGTGCAGGGAGATAAGATAGAAGTATTTATGTGGGTGAAAGGAATCAATAAAGGAGATATAGATAAAGTTCTTATAGTATCCGAGCAAGATAGGACTTGTAGCAACGGATTTAAGTTGGATAAGTTTAGGTTTAGGAGGGAGATAGGAAGGAACTGGTTCACAAATAGGGTGGTGGACGAGTGGAACAAGCTTAGCAACTTTGTAGTAAGTGCTGGAAAGTTTTAAAAGGAGGCTAAATAGACTCATGGATGATAGAGAGTGGTTGTCCTATAAAACCAAACCCACATTATAGAAATATTGGGTGTTAGTATCTTAAATATTGTAATATATATATTTGTATCTATCTTAATGTAGATGGATAAATTATTCCAGAACCTACTCAGTTATTCTTAGTGAGCTTTGGAGTGTGTGTTTGCCATTCAGTCCATTTGGTCAGCCTCTTATCCTTGTGTATCAGAGACCAAGTGTTTGAGTGTCGGTGCTGTAGGATTTCCTGACATAATACTCTGAACCGAGAAATGGAATACTGTATACTTGAACCTCGGAGCAATGGTTGTTCCCAGTTATTATTGTTGTTATACTGTTGTCAAGGGAAGCTGGTCAAATATCCCACACTACTAGTTCAACAGGTATATAAATTAATAACAAATCCACAGGTGTTATAAATAATACTTTTCCAAACAGTTTGTACGGACGAGTCGGGGTGATGTGTGGACTGGTAACAAGGTGGTGGAGCCGTAAAGTCGTGGCCAAAAGTAATCATCCACTCCACCACCTAACACCTGCTCCTGGCTGGGTCCTTTCTGCATGGTAAGTTATGTGGGGTGGAGACGGGGAATGGTTGTCCTGGGGGAGGGCTGTATGTGGTAGGGAGGGGTGTGGTAGGGCTGTATGTGGTAGGGAGGGGTGTAGGAGGGTGGTATATGGTAGGGAGGGGTGTGGGAGGGCTGTATGTGGTAGGGAGGAGGAATGTATGTGGTAGGGGAGGGGCAGGGGAGGCTGTGGTAGGGAGGGGTGGGAGGGGCTGTGTGGTAGGGAGGTGAGGAGGCCAGGTGGGGTAGGGAGGGGGTGGGAGGGCTGTATGTGTAGGGGAGGGGTGTGAGGGCTGTGTGTGTGGTAGGAGGGATATCTGTATGTGGGAGGGGTGTGGGAGGGCTGTATGTGGTAGGGAGGGGTGTGGGAGGATGGTGTGCAATGCATTTTCCTCATCAAAGCAATAAGGGGTTGAAGAAAGCACGAAAATTCATGAGAGAAAGGATGACTGTTATTTTTTTCTCATTATATTATCTTTGGTTTACAAGCTTAAAAGAGTAATAGATGATGACCCTTATTTTGTGATTATTGTTACCTTCTGTTTACCTGTAGAGTCAGTATTAATGATGCACTGGAAGTAACATTCATAACTGTTTACGGTTTAAATTTTCAAATCCAAATGGTCTTTTTCTCCATTTATTAATAAAATAAGCTATTGGACAACAACTGGGACATCACCATAATTAATGCTAGGAACGGTGAGCGTTAATAAGGGATGAAACATATGTGTAACGAGCTTTGTGGACACATGTCTTGCATGGCTAAGAAACGTGATACAGACTGCCAAGAGTCGGATACAAATTGCTGATCCCGCAGTCAAGATGCGGGACGCTAAGCGGGGCACTGTCACATGTCCAGTTGATGTTTACCCGCGGCTCATAGGCTAGTTAACATGGGTGATGTAATTATATAAATATAATGTTTGTAGCCCACATTAATATAAGTATTACGGTCTGCCGGACGGGCTAATACATTATTATAATGTACCATCCATTTCCATATATATAATTTTTTCAGGTTGTTGTTCAAGTTTTAATCAGCAGTAATTAGATATTTATAATAACGAGGAAATCACATTTACTTTTAATATTTACCAACACAGGTCATACAGAATATCAATAGCCTGTCCAATGGCCTCCCTTTTATATAGCCCCCTGGAGCCTTCTTGGGACTGAGACACAAGGTTATATAGATGGTTGGTTCCTCACAAACTGCTCACACTCGTCCTGGGTGTGTAGGAGGAGTCGGGACCAGTGTTTAGCTTGTCTTCAGGTTCCCACGTGTTCACTATCTGGGTTGAGGTCTGGGTAGCACTCACAAACAGTCATAGTAATCTCTTAACACAAGCCCTATACAATATTATATTTGTGATAATAAATGTTTCAATAAAAATACAACATTATTATCATATTGGGTAAAGGAAAGGTTGTATTGATTAACTGAAAGAAACTTAATGAATATGGATCTGGAGATTTAGGTCAATTTCATTCGACCTTTCCTTTGACCAGCGCTTCACCTCTCGTGCCGTGTGAACAGGGCAGTTATCATAGAAGTAAACAATATTCGTCAAACATGATTTGTTAACACTTATATCATGAATTAGAGCCTTCATATAGGTGAAAATGTGCGACTTAGAACAAATAAAATAGGCGAGCGTGGAGACACGGATGGTGGGCAGCCTCCAGCAGCTCGAGGCAAACGTCAGAGATGATGATGGGTGATGTAAACTGTTGTACACTGAAGAGGAAAAATAAGAGATAACTGTATTATATACTGATGGAAAAAAGAACAAAATATTGGGATTGAGGGAAAGTGTTTGTTGATCAAGTAACCCAAATTAAAGAGCACATTTCAGTATTAATTGTATGGATAGATCTACGTAGTATTAGTTAAGGATTGCAAATTGGTGAAATCTTTTACTGTAATAATACAAGACTAATACCATATGTTGGAGTTTGATAAACTTTATAGGAGAAACTTTTCTAGACTATTACAAATTCAAAATTGCTCTTTAAAATATGTATGCCCTTTTTGACCCGATCTAATGCTGACACTGGTGTATATACTATTCAACACAGTATGGTGGCTCACTGGCAAGGTACCTGTTGTGGATGATGGAGGCCTCAGGTTCGACTGCCAGATGGACTGAAGATGTGTTGAACTGGACGAGGCAGAGACAGGAATTTGAATGTTTCGTAGGTAAAAATATATTTTTTACCAGTGATGTTGGGGCTGGTGCAATGGAATTACTCTACTATAAAGAAAGAAGCTGTGGCTCTGCTTATGGCTCTGGAAAAGTTTAACATATATCATGGCAACACTTACCAGAAAATTCTAGTTTACAGTGACCATAATTTATACCAGTTCAGAAGTCGAATGAAAAACAAGAATCAGAGAATTAATAGATATTGTTTAACTCTGCAGGGAAGGACTTGTAGTATTCTGTAGGAGTGAGAAAAGGACTTGTAGTATTGTGTAGGAGTCAGGGATGGACTTGTAGTATTGTGTAGGAGTGAGGGAAGGACTTGTAGTATTGTGTAGAAGTGAGGGAAGGACTTGGTATATTGTGTAGGAGTGAGGGAAGGATTTGCAGTATTGTGTAAGAGTGAGGGAAGAACTTGCAGTAATGTGTAGGAGTGAGGGAAGGACTTGCAGTATTGTGTAGGAGTGAGGGAAGGACTTGGTATGTAGTGTAGGAGTGAAGGAAGGACTTGTAGTATTGTGTAGGAGTGAGGGATGGACTTGCAGTATTGTGTATTAGTGAGGGAAGGACTTGGTATGTTGTGTAGGAGTGAGGGAAGGACTTACAGTATTGTGTAGGAGAGAGAGATGGACTTGGTATGTTGTGTAGGAGTGAGGGAAGGACTTGGTATGTTGTATGGGAGTGAGAGAAGGATTTGTAGTATTGTGTAGGAGTGAGGGAAGGACTTGCAGTATTGTGTAGGAGTGAGGGATGGACTTGGTATGTTGCGTGGGAGTGAGGGAAGGACTTGCAGTATTGTGTAGGAGTGGGGGAAGGACTTGTAGTGACAATGTGTAAGATGGGGATGGACTTGTGGCCTTGTGTAGGACTGAGGGGAAGGACTTGTAGTATTATTAATGATGGTGAGGGATGGACTTGGTATGTTGTGTAGGGTGAGGGATGGACTTGGTATGTTGTGTAGGGTGAGGGGAAGGGCTTGCAGTGTGTGTAGGGTGAGGACTTGTAGTGTGTGTGGGTGGGGATGGACTTGGTATGTTGTGTAGGAGTGAGGGAAGGACTTGCAGTATTGTGTAGGAGTGAGGGAAGGACTTGTAGTATTGTGTAGGACTGAGGGAAGGGCTTGTAGTATTGTGTAGGAGTGAGGGATGGACTTGGTATGTTGTGTAGGAGTGAGGGAAGGACTTGTATTGTGTAGGAGTGAGGGGTGGACTTGGTATGTTGTGTAGAAGTGAGAGAATTTCGTAGCAAAGGCTCTATCTCATTCACCAGACTGAAATTAAAACACAAGTGTTTTATCTTTAGGGAGGGAGTTTTATAGGGCACTAAATGTATTTGATTGAGTGGTAATTACGCTGCTTCTTCAGTAGGTAGGACTATATTTTATATTTGTCCCTGTATGTAAACATTGTCTAGTATGTCATATATATTAATTTATAATAAGTATGTAATAAGTAATTCAGCTTAACGTTGTGCATTTGTTAGGTCAAATAATATGGTAATTGGCGGCATGGTATCCACATTGTGTGGGTCACAGCAAGTACCGGGAGGTACACGAGCCTGGCTGGTGATAGTGTGTGGTACAATTGGTCTGGACTCAGGATATATTTATATGGAGATAAGTGGTGTTTACTTTTGTACTGTCCAAATGTATGGTAAGGCTGAGGTTCAGGTTTGGGTTAATTTAGGCTGTGGTCATCTGTACTGTATTTAAATTGTTCCTTTTCTTGACCTTTGTTTGTGTTCTCTAACTTTATAATGTTAAGTTATGCACATCATGATTCATCTTCAATATGATACCTATATATTGAGTTAATCTGAGGGTCATTATTAAGAACCTGGTGGAGATAATGTAAGTCATTATAGAATTTACCCTGCTTGTTGTTGTGACCACTCGTGTGACTTGTGACTTGACTAGTAGTAAATTCTTGATAAAGAGGAGTGCTGGCATAACAGTATGAAAAAAGAGTGATTTTAATTCTTGTCGTCCTGCAATATATACAAAAACAAAACTATTTTGGTTAATAAAATTTTAATTTCACAGGTAGAAACAGAAAATACTACTCCAGGAATGACGAGAACCATAACTTGGTGTCCAGATGACGAGGCAACATCAAGATGGACAAGAGAAACGATCAAGAGTACAGTAAAGGATGAACATTCTCTAAATAACTCGGTCTACCAGACGTGACAGGAAGTTGTATTGTATATATATAAGTGTTGGTTAAATACGTCCACATAAATACTAATTCAGATTATAGCAGTGTGTTGAAATGTAATCTACTTACTACTGTAGAGATACTGTGGGACTATAAGAGTGAAGAATTAACAAGCAATATAGTGTAGGAGTGAGGGAAGGACATGCAGTGATGTGGAGGAATGAGGGAAGGTCTTGTGATGTTGTGTATGTGTGAAGGAAGGACTTGCATTGTTGTGTTAGTGTGAGGAAGAACTTAAGTGTTGTGTACAGGTGAAGGGTCTTACATGTATTGTATAGGAGTGAAAGAAGGACTTGCAGTGTTGTGTAGGTGTGGGGTAGAGTTTGCAGTAATGTGTAGGGCAGGGGAAGGACTTGCAGTGTTAATGTACATGTGGGGAAGGATTTTCAGTATTGTGTGGGAGTGGAGGAAGGACTTGCAGTGTTGTGTGGGTGTGAAGGGAGGTTGGAAGTATTTTTGTAGATTAGAGGAGAGTACTTGCAGTGTTGTGTAAGATGAAAGAGGACTTGTATTATTAATAGGAGTCAGGGAAAGACTTGCAGTGTTATTAGCCAGAGTACAGGGAAGGACTTGTATTATTAATGGGTATGAGGGAAGGACTTATGTATTATTGTAGGAGTGAGAGGTCATATATTGTGGGAGTGAGGGAAGGTCTTGTATTGTGTAGGAGTGAGGGAAGGCCTTGCAGTGTAGTGTAGGTGTGAGGGAAGGACTTGTATTGTGCAGGAGTGAGGGAAGGACTTGTATTGTGTAGGAGAGAGGGAAGGACTTGTATTGTGAAGGAGTGAGGGAAGGACTTGCTGTGTTGTGTAGGTATGAGGGAAGGACTTGTATTGTGAAGGAGTGAGGGAAGGACTTGTAATATTGTGAAGGAGTGAGGGAAGGACTTGCAGTGTTGTGTAGGTGTGAGGGGAGGACTTGTAGTATTGTGTAGGAGTGAGGGAAGTACTTGCAGTGTTGTGTAGGAGTGAGGGAAGGACTTGCTGTGTTGTGTAGGTATGAGGGAAGGACTTGTATTGTGTAGGAGTGAGGGAAGGACTTGTAGTATTGTGTAAGAGTGAGGGATGGACTTGGTATGTTGTGTAGGAGTGAGGGAAGGGCTTGGTATGTTGTGCAGAAGTGAGAGAATTTTGTAGCAAAAGCGCTATCTCATTCACCAGACTGAAAATAAAACACAAGTGTTTTATCTTTGGGGAAGGATTTTATAAGGCACTGAATATATTTGATTGAGTGGTAATTATACTGCTTATTCAGTAGGTAGGACTATATTTTATACATGTTCCTGTATGTAAACATTATCTAGTATGTTATATATATATATATATATATATATATATATATATATATATATATATATATATATATATATATATATATATATATATATATATATATATATATATATATATATATATATGCTGATACAGAGGAAAGAAACACGAAGGTTTCCCAAGCACTTTCGTGTTATTCACATCTTCAGGGGTGAGCACAGACTAGTCTGTACTCACCCTACAGTGTTACTTGCATATATATATATATATATATATATATATATATATATATATATATATATATATATATATATATTAATTTATAATAAGTATGTAATAAGTAAATCAGCATAACGTTGTGCATTTGTTTGGTACCATAGTATGGTAATTGGCGGCAAGGTATCCACATTGTGTGGGTCACAGCAAGTACCGGGAGGTAGACGAGCCTAGCTGGTGATAGTGTGTGGTATAATTGGTCTGGACTCAGGATATATTTATATGGAGATAAGTGGTGTTTACTTTTGTACTGTCCAAGTGTATGGTGAGGCTGAGGTTCAGGTTTGGGTTAATTTAGGCTGTGGTCATCTGTACTGTATTTAAATTGTTCCTTTTCTTGACCTTTGTTTATGTTCTCTAACTTTATAATGTTAAGTTATGCACATCATGATTCATCTTCAATATGATACCTATATATTGAGTTTATCTGAGGGTCATTATTAAGAACCTGGTGGAGATAATGTAAGTCATTATAGAATTTACCCTGCTTGTTGTTGTGACCACTCGTGTGACTTGTGACTTGACTAGTAGTAAATTCTTGATGAAGAGTAGTGCTGGCATAACAGTATGAAAAAAGAGTGATTTTAATTCTTGTCGTCCTGCAATATATACAAAAACAAAACTATTTTGGTTAATAAAATTTTAATTTCACAGGTAGAAACAGAAAATACTACTCCAGGAATGACGAGAACCATAACTTGGTGTCCAGATGACGAGGCAACATCAAGATGGACAAGAGAAACGATCAAGAGTACAGTAAAGGATGAACATTCTCTAAATAACTCGGTCTACCAGACGTGACAGGAAGTTGTATTGTATATATGTAAGTGTTGGTTAAATACGTCCACATAAATACTAATTCAGATTATAACAGTGTGTTGAAATGTAATCTACTGACTACTGTAGAGATACTGTGGGACTATAAGAGTGAAGAATTTACAAGCAATATTGTGTAGGAGTGAGGGAAGGACATGCAGTGATGTGGAGGAATGAGGGAAGGACTTGTGATGTTGTGTATGTGTGAAGGAAGGACTTGCATTGTTGTGTTAGTGTGAGGGAAGAACTTAGTGTTGTGTACGAGTGAGAGAAGGTCTTGCAGTATTGTATAGTAGTGAAAGAAGGACTTGCAGTGTTGTGTAGGTGTGAGGTAAGGATTTGCAGTAATGTGTAGGAGCGAGGGAAGGACTTGCAGTGTTGTGTACATGTGGGGGAAGGATTTTCAGTATTGTGTAGGAGTGAGGGAAGGACTTGCAGTGTTGTGTAGGTGTGAAGGGAGGATTTGAAGTATTATGTAGGAGTGAGGGAAGTACTTGCAGTGTTGTGTAGGAGTGAAAGAAGGACGTGTATTGTGTAGGAGTCAGGGAAGGACTTGCAGTGTTGTGTAGGTATGAGGGAAGGACTTGTATTGTGTAGGTATGAGGGAAGGACTTGTATTGTGTAGGAGTGAGGGAAGGTCTTGTATTGTGTAGGAGTGAGGGAAAGTCTTGCAGTGTAGTGTAGGTGTAGAGGACTTGTATTCTTAGGAGTGAGGGAAGGACTTGCAGTGTTATGTATGTGTGAGGGGAGGATTGTATTGTGCAGGAGTGAGGGAAAGACTTTCAGTGTTGTGTAGGTATGAGGGAAGGACTTGTATTGTGAAGGAGTGAGGGAAGGACTTGCAGTGTTGTGTAGGTGTGAGGGGAAGACTTGTACTGAGTAGAAGTGAGGGAAGGTCTTGTATTGTGTAGGAGTGAGGGAAGGACTTGCAGTGTTGTGTAGGTATGAGGGAAGGACTTGTATTGTGTGGGAGTGAGGGAAGGACTTGCAGTGTAGTGTAGGTGTGAGAGAAGGACTTGTATTGTGTAGGAGTGAGGGAAGGACTTGGTATGGTGTGCAGAAGTGAGAGAATTTCGTAGCAAAAGCGCTATCTCATTCACCAGACTGAAAATAAAACACAAGTGTTTTATCTTTAGGGAGGGAGTTTTATAGGGCACTGAATATATTTGATTGAGTGGTAATTACACTGCTTCTTCAGTAGGTAGGACTATATTTTATATTTGTCCCTGTATGTAAACATTGTCTAGTATGTTTTATATATATATATATATATATATATATATATATATATATATATATATATATATATATATATATATATATATATATATATATATATATATATATATATATATATATATATATAGACAATGTTTACATATATATATATATTTCATGTAACCACAATGAAAACGTGGATATAAATTTGATAAAATCACAATGGAAACAACGGAGTACCTTAGCTTTCGTCTTTATTCAAGACATCTTCAGAGGCAACTGATTACATGGACAGAGAGAGGCTTAAATATACAGGGTGATCTAAAAACATGAGGTCAGGTCATAAAGATGACATCCACTAATTCACACACCAACACAAACGTAGAGGAGCTAAAGAGAAGGGTGGTGACGTGACTAAGGTCAGGTCAGAAAAAGGGACCCACAAAATAACTATCATACATCTAGATCAAAGGTTTTCAAAGCATTTTAACCTTGGGCCACTGACAAATAAATTATGTAACATATTATCAGTTTTGAACTAGAGGAAGGACTTGTAGTATTGTGTAGGAGTGAAGGAAGGACTTTATTGTTGTGTAGGAGTGAGGGAAGGACTTGTAGTATTGTGAAGGAAGGACTTTTTATTGTGTAGGAGTGAAGGAAGGACTTGCAGTATTGTGTAGGGTGAAGGAAGGACTTTATTGTTGTGGGAGTGAGGGAGGACTTAGTATTGTGTAAGGGTGAGGGAAGGACTTGTAGTGTTATTGTGGGAGTGAGGGAAGGACTTGTAGTATTGTGTAGGTGTGAAGGAAGGACTGGCAGTGTTGTGTAGTAGTGAGGGAAGGACTTGCAGTGGTTAGGAGTGAGGGAAGGACTTGTAGTGTTGTGTAGGGTGAGGAAGGACTTGCAGTGTTGTGTAGGAGTGAGGGAAGGACTTGTAGTGTGTAGGAGTGAGGAAGGACTTGTAGTGTTGTGTAGGTGTGGAAGGAAGGACTGGCAGTGTTGTGTAGTGGTGAGGGAAGGACTTGCAGTGTGTGTGAGTGAGGGAAAACTTGCAGTATTGTATAGGTGTGAAGGAAGGACTTGTTGTGTAGAAGTGATGGAAGAACATGTAATGTTATGTAGGAGTGAGGGAAGGACCTTTTGTGCAGGCGTGAGGGAAAGACATGTTGTGTAGGAGTAAGGGAAGGACTTACAGTGTTTTGTAGGATTGAGGGAAGGACTTACAGTGTTTTGTAGGAGCGAGGGAAATACTCGCAGTGGGTGTAAGAGTGAGGGAAGGACTTGTAGTGTGGTGTAAGAGTGAGGGAAGGACTTGTAGTGTGGTGTAGGGGTGAGGAAGGACTTGTAGTGTTGTGTGTAGGGGTGGGGAAGGGACTTGTATAGGGTGACCATATAGACTTGTGGCGTTGCAAACTTATAACTTTACACTGTTGTAATCTTTCATGTGGATTTAATAACTAGACAGTCAGGAAGTATGTTCAACAATAATTTTGGACTTTAGTTTCATCTTCATTTGCAAAACAAAATATTTTATTCTTCTTGGCAGTGAAATACAAGATGTTAGTTATAGTTTTACTGTAAAATTAAGTTATTATTACAGCTTTACAACTACTTGTAACCAATGAGCATTTCCTGTGGGCAAACTTTTGAAATTGTAAAAGAAAAGATTGTATTTGTTGTAAGTGTTCTGAGGTAGTATCCTCCTTAGGAGAGTTTGCAGTGTTTCATAGGGTGAGGGACGGACATGCAATGTTGTTTAGGATAAGGGAAGGACTTGTTGTGTGTGGAGTGAGGGTAGGATGCAATGTGTTGTGTAGAATTGAGGAAATGACTTACTGTGTTTGTAGGAGTGAAGGAAAGACATGCAGCGTTGTGTAGATGAGGAAGGAATCAATGTGATGTATAGGAGTGTGAGAAGGACTCACTGTGATGTGTAGGAGTGAGGAAGGACTCACTGATGTGTAGGAGTGTAGGAAGGACTCACTGTGATGTGTAGGGTGGAGAAGGACTCACTGATGTGTAGAATGATTGAGAAGGACTCACTGTGATGTGTAGGAGTGAGGAAGGACTCACTGTGATGTGTAGGAGTGTGGGAAGGACTCAGTGTGGGAAGGACTCACTGTGATGTGTGGGGTGTGAGAAGGACTCACTGTGATGTAGGAGTGAGGAAGGACTGCTGTGATGTGTAGGTAGGAAGGACTCACTGTGATGTGTAGGAGTGTGGGAAGGACTCACTGTGATGTGTAGGAGGTTGGAAGGACTCACTGTGATGATGTGTAGGAGTGTGGGAAGGACTCACTGTGATGTGGGAGTGTGGGAAGGACTCACTGTGATGTGTAGGAGTGTGGGAAGGACTCACTGTGATGTGTAGGAGTGTGGGAAGGACTCACTGGTGTAGGGTGTGGGAAGGACTCACTGTGATGTGTAGGAGTGTGGGAGGACTCACTGAGGTGTAGGGTGTGGGAAGGACTCACTGTGATGTGGGAGTGTGGGAAGGACTCACTGTGATGTGTAGGAGTGAGGGAAGGACTCACTGAGGTGTAGGAGTGTGGGAAGGACTCCTGTGATGTGGAAGGTGTGGGAAGGACTCACTGAGGTGTAGGAGTGTGGGAAGGACTCACTGTGATGTGTAGGAGTGTGGGAAGGACTCACTGTGATGTGTAGGAGTGTGGAAGAGGACTCACTGAGGTGTAGGGTGTGGGAAGGACTCACTGTGATGTGTAGGAGTGTGGGAAGGACTCACTGTGATGTGTAGAGTGTGGGAAGGACTCACTGTGATGTGTAGGAGTGTGGGAAGGACTCACTGGGGTGTAGGGGTGAGGGAAGGACTCACTGTGATGTGTGGGAGTGTGGGAAGGACTCACTGAGGTGTAGGGGTGAGGAAGGACTCCTGTGAGGTGTAGGAGGTGGGAAGGACTCACTGTGATGTGTGGGAGGTGAGGAAGGACTCACTGAGGTGTAGGGGTGAGGAAGGACTCACTGTGAGGGTGTAGGGTGAGGAAGGACTCACTGTGATGTGTAGGAGTGTGGGAAGGACTCACTGTGATGTGTAGGAGTGGGGAAGGACTCACTGAGGTGTAGGGGTGAGGAAGGACTCCACTGTGAGGTGTAGGAGTGAGGGAAGGACTCACTGTGATGTGTAGGAGTGTGGGAAGGACTCACTGTGATGTGTAGGAGGTAGGGAAGGACTCACTGTGATGTGTGGGAGGTAGGGAAGGACTCACTGAGGGTGTAGGGGTGAGGGAAGGACTCACTGTGAGGTGTAAGGTGAGGAAGGACTCACTGTGATGTGTGGGGTGTGGGAAGGACTGTGATGTGTAGGAGGTGGGGAAGGACTCACTGAGGTGTAGGGTGAGGACTCACTGTGATGTGTGAGTGTGGGAAGGACTCACTGAGGTGCAGGGGGGTGAGGAAGGACTCCTGTGAGTTGGGAGGTGAGGAAGGATCACTGGTGTGTGGGAGGTGAGGACTCACTGAGGTGCAGGGGTGAGGAAGGACTCCACTGTGAGGTGTAGGAGTGAGGAAGGACTCACTGTGATGTGTAGGAGTGTGGGAAGGACTTACTGTGATGTGTAGGAGGTGGGGAAGGACTCACTGTGGTGCAGGGTGAGGAAGGACTCACTGTGAGGTGTGGGGTGAGGGAAGGACTCACTGTGATGTGTAGGAGTGTGGGAAGGACTCACTGTGATGTAGGAGGTAGGAAGGACTCACTGTGATGTGTAGGAGGAGGGGAAGGACTCACTGAGGAGTGGGGTGAGGAAGGACTCACTGTAGAGGTGTAGAGTGGGACTCACGTGATGTGTAGGAGTGTGGGAAGGACACTGTGATGTGTAGGAGGTGGGAAGGATCACTGAGGTGCAGGGTGAGGAAGGACTCCGCAGTGTAGGAGTGAGGGAAGACTACTGTGATGTGTGGATGGAAAGATCTCGCTGTGATGTAGGAGTGAAGAAAGGACTCACTGTGATGTGTTGGGGTGAGGAAGGACTCACTGTGATGTGTAGGGGTGAAAAAGGACTCACTGTGATGTGTAGGGGTAGAGGAAGGACTCACTGAGGTGTAGGGGTGGGGAAGGACTCCACTGTGAGGTGTAGGAGTGAGGGAAGGACTCACTGTGATGTGTAGGAGTGAAGGAAGGATTCACTGTGATGTGTAGGGGTGAGGAAGACTCACTTTGATGTAAGAGTAGGGAAAGGACTCACTGAGGTGTAGGGAGTGAGAAGGACTCTCTGTGGTGGGAGTGAGGAAGGACTCACTGAGGTGTGAGTGAGGAAGGACTCCTGTGAAGTGTAGGGGTGAGGAAGGACTCACTGTGAGGTGTAGTAGTGAGGAAGGACTCACTGTGAGTGTAGGAGTGAGGAAGGACTCACTGTGAGGTGTAGGGTGAGGAAGACTGACTGTGAGGTGTGGTGAGGCTTCTGTCTCACCAATGGGGCAGACTACTGGTAACGTCATTGCTCTTGTGGTCTGTTCCACCATTGACGTAGACTACTAGTGGTGACGTCACTGTGGTCCACCAATGGAATGCCTAAGGTGACTTCAGCAAAACTTAAATTGAAGAGATTATAATGTTACAAGCAAGTTGTAATGATTTAATAAGAACTAAGTACAGTAAATTCTTAAACTAGCATCTTTTAATCCAGTGCCTGCAAGAGTAAAATAGTTCGTTATAAGTGAATAAACTGAAGTACAAAATAAGTCAACAATGTCATAACATTGTTGAAGTTACAATGTTTTGTACAGTAGTTTCATCTTCATTTGTTATAACACAATGTTACTCTAGCTGGCAACACTGAAATAAAGAATGCCAGTTTAAAATTTACAATCAGTTAGTTATTACGTGTTCACAACACTTGACAATGAATTTTCCTCTGGACAAACCTTTGTAATTGTATTTTGTTTTTTTTTAAATGTTATACATATTAAAAATTAATTACAAGGCAGTGTATCTTCAAGGGATAAGTGATGTTTGGCTACTTGGGGATGTGTGAGGCTCTTAAGAGCTATCTGTGTCTCTGAGGAGGCTGATTGATTCTCCCTAAGATCTACATGATGCTTCTAGGGGGCATAAGTAGCTAGTTGTTGTACAGCTAGTAAGGGCTATGTGATGACACTAAAGGCTGTCTGTCACTGCTAGGGACAGTGATGCTGCCAAGGCTGGGTGCCGAAGCTTTCTGAGCTCTGATGAGATAGGAGAACACGTCGACCAAGGTACACTGGTATTGCCATGATCAGGTTGGGTCCTTTATGGGACCTGTGTACAAGTTAGTAGTACCATAAGGGCAACCTAACCTAGCAGTAACCTGGTGTCAATCATTACAATAAATATTTGTATAGTTGGTTATAGTTGGTATTATTTCACATTTTCTGTGATACAAATTTCCCGTGTTCTTCAATAATCTACTTTGGAAAATATGTTAATATCTCCCAAAAAGTCGATAATCTACTTCCACGAAAAATCGAAAATCTACTTTCCAGAAAAGTAGATTATCTACTTTTCGGGAAAGTAGATAACCAACTTTCACGGAAAGTAGATATTTCCCATTTTCTATGATACAAATTTCCCGTTTTCTATGATAAGTAGATAACCAACTTTCCCAGAAAGTAGAAATATTTCACATTTTCTGTGATACAAATTTCCCGTTTTCTATGATAATCTACTTTGGAAAATATGTTAATATCTCCCAAAAAGTCGATAATCTACTTCCACAAAAAGTCGAAAATCTACTTTCCCGAAAAGTAGATAATCTACTTTTCAGGAAAGTAGATAACCAACTTTCCCGGAAAGTAGATATTTCCCATTTTCTATGATACAAATTTCCCGTTTTCTATGATAAGTAGATAACCAACTTTCCCAGAAAGTAGAAATATTTCACATTTTCTGTGATACAAATTTCCCGTTTTCTATGATAATCTACTTTGGAAAATATGTTAATATCTCCCAAAAAGTCGATAATCTACTTCCACGAAAAGTCGAAAATCTACTTTCCCGAAAAGTAGATAATCTACTTTTCAGAAAGTAGATAACCAACTTTCCCGGAAAGTAGATATTTCCCATTTCTATGATACAAATTTTTTCTATGATAAGTAGATAACCAACTTTCCCAGAAAGTAGAAATATTTCACATTTTCTGTGATACAAATTTCCCGTTTTCTATGATAATCTACTTTGGAAAATATGTTAATATCTCCCAAAAAGTCGATAATCTACTTCCACGAAAAGTCGAAAATCTACTTTCCCGAAAAGTAGATAATCTACTTTTCGGGAAAGTAGATAACCAACTTTCCCGGAAAGTAGATATTTCCCATTTTCTATGATACAAATTTCCCGTTTTCTATGATAAGTAGATAACCAACTTTCCCAGAAAGTAGAAATATTTCACATTTTCTGTGATACAAATTTCCCGTTTTCTATGATAATCTACTTTGGAAAATATGTTAATATCTCCCAAAAAGTCGATAATCTACTTCCACGAAAAGTCGAAAATCTACTTTCCCGAAAAGTAGATAATCTACTTTTCAGGAAAGTAGATAACCAACTTTCCCGGAAAGTAGATATTTCCCATTTTCTATGATACAAATTTCCCGTTTTCTATGATAAGTAGATAACCAACTTTCCCAGAAAGTAGAAATATTTCACATTTTCTGTGATACAAATTTCCCGTTTTCTATGATAATCTACTTTGGAAAATATGTTAATATCTCCCAAAAAGTCGATAATCTACTTCCACGAAAAGTCGAAAATCTACTTTCCCGAAAAGTAGATAATCTACTTTTCGGGAAAGTAGATAACCAACTTTCCCGGAAAGTAGATATTTCCCATTTTCTATGATACAAATTTCCCGTTTTCTATGATAAGTAGATAACCAACTTTCCCAGAAAGTAGAAATATTTCACATTTTCTGTGATACAAATTTCCCGTTTTCTATGATAATCTACTTTGGAAAATATGTTAATATCTCCCAAAAAGTCGATAATCTACTTCCACGAAAAGTCGAAAATCTACTTTCCCGAAAAGTAGATAATCTACTTTTCAGGAAAGTAGATAACCAACTTTCCCGGAAAGTAGATATTTCCCATTTTCTATGATACAAATTTCCCGTTTTCTATGATAAGTAGATAACCAACTTTCCCAGAAAGTAGAAATATTTCACATTTTCTGTGATACAAATTTCCCGTTTTCTATGATAAGTAGATAACCAACTTTCCGAAAGTAGAAATATTGTGGGGTTTCATGATATTTTGTTCACACTCAGGATGGGATGGAGAAAGGAAACTCACAATGTGCTCTCTGTATACATGTTGTATTGGATGTACAATGCAGCTTGGTGCTGGGAAGGCAGCATGGTTACAAGTCGTTGAGTAGAGAGCTGGTTGTAAGGTGCTCAGGAGGACCAGCCTGTGGGTCGCCATCGTCGCCGGCTGGAGCGAGGCCGCCAGGCAGGAGTGGAGGGGGTGTTACTTGAAGACTGGCTGTAGGTAGAAGAGATAGGTCACCACGAGGTCAATTCTTATCATCTGGGAGGAGTTACTACTACGAGTTTGCTGTTCAACACCATTAATCTGTATGTTCCTTTACCTTTCTCTAATGAAGGCTTTTGTTAAACTACCAATGTATGTAATAAGTCATTTATGTCCAATGTATATTTTCAGCCTTCGGGCTGCAGAATTTCAATAAACCGTTAATTATTATTATTATTATTATTTATTATTATTATTATTTATTATTATTATTTATTATTATTATATAGCGGGAGGCGTGGCTTAATAGTTGACCTCAGATGTGCAAGGCGGTGCTGGTTGCTGACCTAGACCATGAGGCATACACTGGCGAATTCGAGGATCGGCTAGTCAGCGACAAACGGCGTTTGTAGGAGGAATCCACTACAATAATTCACATTTTCTGGGATACAAATTTCCCGTTTTCTATGATAATCAACTTTGGAAATTATGTTAATATCTCCCAAAGTCGATAATCTACTTCCACGAAAAGTAGAAAATCTACTTTTCGGGAAATAACTTCCCAGAAAGTAGAAATATTTCACATTTTCTGTGATACAAATTTCGCGTTTCTAGGATAATCTTCTTTGGAATATATGTTAATACCTCCCAAAAGTCGATAATCTACTTCCCGAGGAGGAAGGGTGGTTTGTGGAGGGAGGGAGGGTGGGGTGGTATGTGGAGGGAGGAAGAGATGATTTGTGGAGGGAGGGAGGAGGGTGGGGTGGTATGTAGAGGAGGAAGAGATGATTTGTGGAGGGAGGAGGGAGGAGGAGGGTGGTATGTGGAGGGAGGAAGAGATGATTTGTGGAGGGAGGAGGAGGGAGGGGTGGTATGGAGGGAGGAGATGGTTGTGGAGGGGGAGGAGGAGGGTGGTTTGTGGAGGGAAGGAGGGAGGGTGGGGTGGTATGTGGAGGGAGGAAGAGATGATTGTGGAGGGAGGGAGGGAGGGGGTTGTGGAGAGGGAGAAAGAGATGATTTGTGGAGGGAGGAGGGAGGGGGTGGTTTGTGGAGGGAGGGAGGGAGGGTGGGGTGGTATGTGGAGGGAGGGAGGGAGGGAGGGGAGGGAGGGTGGTAGGAAGGAGGAGGGTGATATGTGGAGGGAGGGGGAGAGGGAGGGTGGTTTGTGGAGGGGAGGGAGGGTGGTATGTGGAGGGAGAAGAGATGATTTGTGGAGGGAGGGAGGGGAGGAAGGGGTGGTATGTGGAGGGAGGGGAGGGAGGAGGGGGGGAGGGAGGGAGGGAGGTGGTAAGTAGAGGGAGGGAGGAGGGTGGTAAGTAGAGGAGGAGGGAGGGAGAGGGAGGGAGGGAGGGAGGGAGAGGTGGTAGGAAGGAGGGGAGGGTGATATGTGGAGGGAGTGTTGGTATGTGGAGGGGGAAAGAGATGGTATGTGGAGGGAGGGGAAAGAGATGGTATGTGGAGGGAGAGGGAGGAAGGAGGAGGTGGGTGGTGGGAGGCAGGAAGGGGTGGTAGGTGGTGGGTGGGAGGGAGGGTGGTATGTGGAGGGGATGGAGGGTGGTATGTGGATGGAGGGAAGGAGGGTGGTATGTGGGGAGGGTGGTATGTGGAGGAAGGGATGGTATGGGGAGGGAGGGAGGGAGGGAGGGGTAGTAGGGGGGGGAAGGGGGAGGGAGGGAGGGAGGAGGGTGGTATGTGGAGGAAGGGAGGGAGGGAGGGTGGTGCTATGTGGAGGGGAGGGGAGGGGGAGGGAGAAATGGTATGTGGGAGGGAGGGAGGGAGGGGTGGTATGTGGAGGGGGAAGGAGGGTAGTGGAGGGGAGGGAGGGATGGTATGTGGAGGGAGAGTGGGGAGAGTAGGGTATGTGGAGGGGAGGGAGGGTGGTATGTGGAGAAGGGAGGGTTGGTATGTGGAGAGAGAGGGAGGATGGTATGGAGGTAGGGATGGTATGTGGAGGAGGGAGGGGTGGTATGTGGAGGGAGGGATGTTATGGAGAAGGGATGGTATGTGGAGGAGGGATGGTATGGAGGGAGGGATGGTATGGAGGGGGAGGGGATGGTATGTGGAGAGGGGAGGGATGGTATGTGGAGGGAGGGAGGGAGGGATGGTATGAGGAGGAGGGATGGTATGAGGAGGGAGGGAGGGAGGGATGGTATGTGGAGGGAGGGAGGGAGGGGGATGGTATGTGGAGGGAGGGGGAGGAGGGAGGGATGGTATGTGGAGGGAGGGAGGGAGGAGGGATGGTATGTGGAGGGAGGGATGGTGATGTGGAGGGAGGGAGAGTGGTATGTGGAGGGAGGAAGGGTGGTATGTGGAGGGGAGGAAGGGGGTGGTGTGGAGGGAGGGAGGGAGTGGTATGTGGAGGGAGGGAGGGTGGTCTGTGGAGAGGGAGGGAGGGGTGGTATGTGGAGGGAAGGGGGTGGTATGTGGAGGGAGGGAGGGTGGTATGTGGAGGGGGAGGGAGGGGAGGGTGGTCTGTGGGAGGGGAGGGAGGGAGGGGTGGTCTGTGGAGGGAGGGTGGTGTGTGTGGAGGGGGGAGGGAGGGAGGGGTGGTCTGTGGAGAGGGAGGAGATACAATGTAATTCTGTGTCATACTAAGGAATAACCAAGTGCACTCTGAGGAAAAGCAGAACTCAAACGTCCTGAAGCGATGAGAAAACGGACTCTTTAGGCGGGAATCAAATAAAAGCATAGCATACCTCTCCCTATCTCGTTCACATACACCTCCCTCCCACCCTCTACCCCACCACCTCTCCCTTCTTCCTCCACATACCACCTCTCCTTCCCTCCCTCCGCATACACCCTCCTCCACCACCACCCCTCCCTCCCTCCCTCCCTCCCCATACCACTGCTCTCTTCCTCCACATACCACCGCTTTACCAGTCTCCTTTGTCCTCTAAGAGGGTTACGCCTCCCAACCACCGCTGACTTCCTAGGAGTGCCAAGCAGTCCTCGGCCCTCTGACGTAGGCATATTGGTCGGGTCTGTAACTCCACCATGTCTGAGCTGACTGGAGACCCAGCTACTCGCTCTAACTCTCCTGATGCACTGAGTGAGCCAGGCGACTATGGTGTTGACCTTGACACCAACGGAGAGGATGGCTTTCAACTAGTTCAGTCCAGGAACAAGCGGAAGGCCGAAAAGGCAGAAAAACTTGGAGACCATCAACTATAATCATTCCAATCAACGTGTCATGGTCACGTTGACTGCTGATCTATTTAACTAATGATTCTTATTAAACTCCATGCCCGCAAAACATGAGTGAGTTAGCGACCCCTAAGACATGTTTTTTCCCCATAGACGCTACACTTGTGTTCCCTCCCAGAGTCCCGCCTTTGTGAAGACAGTTATCAATGCATGGTTTATTCCACTTTCTCCTGGGAAGCTCAATCTTGAATTAGTCTGTGTAAATCAACTCAAGTAATTCGCCAGACCTTTGTCAACTGAGGGTCATCTTTGAATGAGTAACAGTTAGTTTGTTTGTAATTATTGTCATTGTATGAGTAGCGATCAATGGCAACTCAGGGGTATATAGATATCCAAGCTGAGGCAGGGAAAGCGTTCCCTGACGCTGCTTCAATGTTTCTCCAGATCCCATTGTGATTCTTGCATCGTTCAACAACGGCCCCGGATGTAGTAGATAACCCGCAGGAACCATATATGAAACGATGGCACCGATGCTGCCTGATTAATGTGCCCCACGGCTTCGTTGGGCCAGACCCCAGACTCGCCATGTGTCTGGCTACCCCACAATAACAACGGTCGTGAGCCCTAGTGTTCTACCCTGGGTTACTCCTTAGAAGTATATGTCCACAGAGAGTGTTGTAACGTATGTTAGGGATAATTATTTGGAAATAATTATCCCATGTTGGGTATTGGACCCCTATATATGCTAGTGTCAGTATTACCATATGTTGAGTAATATAATCTACAATGAGTGCCATGTAATGTAACACCAATAATGTTGTGTGCAGTAAGAATGTAAGATCTGAGTAATTACTGTTGAATAAGTAAATAAGAAAATAAGTGAGTTTGTAATAAGCCCAGGAGTTGAGCCTGGTAGTTATATGATTAATACTATGTCTTTTCCCCTTTGATTTCATAATAATAAACTTGTTTTTAGAGTACTTTAGGTGTATTCCTTTCTCCCACAGTATATTACCTTTATTTCCATCCAAGTGACTTGATACCAGAATTACCATACCCATGTGCCTAGACCCTCGACCATGCTACCAAAAGAATAGGTGACGGAACTGAGTAAGAGTAAGACTAAGAGAAGTAAGTAAGATGAGGGTGGTGTAGATATAGTGGGAACATGCGCCCTCACATTTTTTTTTTCCGCTAAACATGTACAGTAATTACACAGATTCTTTAAACAACTGTTACCTTTCGTCACGGTTTCACACTGCATACACTCGTAAAACACTTCAGGACTATTACAGGTATCTGGTACAAAAGCATACAAAATAAAAATAAACAATGGTTACATACATGGGATAAACGGTAGCAAAAAAACAAAAATAATCTATTATCATAGACAACATGGCATAGGGAAACAAAATACAGGTAATTAAACATACATAGGAGAATAATGCAATAATAAAGAAAAAACATAAAAATGGGGTTACATACAAAACATAAAAAATTTATTACACAATACAAACTCTGAAGATACAGTTTCTCATATCACAGTTTAAAGAGGAGATTGATCAAATGCTTACTCGACACCACTGAGATTTAACTTAGACTTCTCAAGCTAGGATGTAAATGAACAGGCCCCATCAGTCGAAGGAATGACATGTTTGGCTTTAAACTAAAGAGCCCTGTCCTACTCGCGAAAGACAGCAACCTTCGAAGGATCCCGAACGAGCGGAGATTCCTAAGAATACATGCACCTCCTAACGGTCCTTATGGGAGTACAGCCAAACCTAAAACTATCTGTACTTATGGCATTAGCCATGTGGTGAAATCAGCGCCATTGTCGAGGCCTGACTCCACCTAAAAGTCACGAACATTACTCCTATACACATCCACAATAAGCCTAGCTAGGACTTTACCGGCAAAACTTGAGAACTCTCAACTGGTATCTTTACTCAACTAGTAACAGATACCCATCAGATGATTGCATAACTGCCAATCCATCTTCCAATCTCGGTGTCTACTGCACTTGACAATCCCCATCTAAAAAAAATCAAAGAAAAAAAAATCACAAACACCTACATACTCCCAAACATTCCCATTACAACATTTCACAACTCACATGGCAAACAACGTACTCACTTACCAGTTGTACTTCTCAATTTCAACACAAGTATGCAAAACATCACTCTTCACCATGCACATCAACAATCAATGCATTCCGGTCAAAGTCTACAACCCTTTAACGAAATCTCGTAACACTGATGCTCGTCTCTCACATAACTAGCAGAAGCATTCCACACTCTTCTTTTCACACCTTGTCCATCAGGCCATGCCTGATGAAGCTTAAGTGGTGAAACCTGGGTGTCATTCCTGAGAATGAACATGTCTCCACCCTCATACTTCTCAAGTCTACACATCAACTTACTGGATACAGGTTCTGAGCTGACTGCCCTGAATTGTTCTCTTGTGACGGCCATCATGCCTGGAGGTCACAACTACTCATTGTACTACACAGCACAGGCACAGTGCACACTTCCAAATACAAATGGATTACTGCCTAACTGTCCAAATACATAAAACTTGAAATACTGACTCAAAATTATTGCACAAATTACTAAACTTATTACTCATTACCCGTAATAATAATACTGAAATGTGAACTTGTACTTTACTGCTTCACTGATGAATACATGGGAAAAACATCACTGTACTCTGTTGTCACTTTTCAAGACAAACTTACTGTGCACACTCAAAGGCAATTGTACTTGTTATTGTCAATCTCTGTGAGTGCAACACTGTATTAACTCTTCCGGAATTACACTGTACTCTAACAAATCAAACTTAAAAAAGAATCAGACATTTCCATTACCGAGTCACTCTCACAAAAATAAAAAGTGGTAATACTGTAATACTTTACAGACTGTCCCTCAGTACTCAACAAATATTCACTGTCTTTTCAATTTCAATGATTTCAACACTGTTATCACTTCATAATGTACTCTGTTGTACTCAAGCAATACGTAAACTA